>NC_090934.1:1160752311-1161055341 GCF_040938575.1 Ambystoma mexicanum
TTTGGAACGGGGAGGAGTTGGATATCACATCTCATGTTATAGGAAGGGTCTCAGGTTTGGTATAAGCATTGAGATATCACATCTCTGCTATCAGAAGTGTCTCAGGATTGGAATGGGAAGGAGTTGGATATCCCATCTCATGTTATAGGACGGGTCTCTGGTTTGGTATAAGCATTGAGATATCACATCTCATGCTATAGGAAGGGTCTCAGGATTGGAATGGGAAGGATTTGGATATCACATCTCATGCTATAGGAAGGGTCTCAGGTTTGGTATACGCATGGAGATATCACTTCTCATGCTATAGGAAGGGTCTCAGGATTGGAATGGGAAGGAGTTGGATATCACATCTCATGTTATAGGAAGGATCTCAGGTTTGGTATTAGAAGCATTGAGATATCACATCTCATGCTATAGGAAGGGTCTCAGGATTGGAATGGGAAGGAGTTGGATATCACATATCATGCTATAGGGAGGGTCTCAGTTTTGATATTAGAAGCATTGAGATATCACATCTTATGCTATCGGAAGTGTCTCAGGATTGGAATGGGAAGGAGCTGGATATCACATCTCATGCTAAAGGAAGGGTCTCAGGTTTGGAACGGGGAGGAGTTGGATATCACATCTCATGTTATAGGAAGGGTCTCAGGTTTGGTATAAGCATTGAGATATCACATCTCTGCTATCAGAAGTGTCTCAGGATTGGAATGGGAAGGAGTTGGATATCACATCTCATGCTATAGGAAGGGTCTCAGGTTTGGTATAAGCATGGAGATATCACTTCTTATGCTATAGGAAGGGTCTCAGGATTGGAATGGGAAGGAGTTGGATATCACATCTCATGTTATAGGAAGGATCTCAGGTTTGGTATTAGAAGCATTGAGACATCACATCTCATGCTATGGGAAGGGTCTCAGGATTGGAATGGGAACGAGTTGGATATCACATCTCATGCTATAGGAAGGGTCTCAGGTTTGGTATAAGCATTGAGATATCACATCTCATGCTATAGGAAGGGTCTCAGGATTGGAATGGGAAGGAGTTGTATATGACATCTCAGGCCATAGCAAGGGTCTAAGGTTTGGTATAAGCATTGAGATATCACATCTCTGCTATCGGAAGGGTCTCAGGATTGGAATGGGAAGGAGTTGGATATCCCATCTCATGTTATAGGAAGGGTCTCAGGTTTGGTATTAGAAGCATTGAGATATCACATCTCATGCTATCGGAAGGATCTCGGGTTTGGTGTTAGAAGCATTGAGATATCAAATCTCATGCTATAGGAAGGGTCTCAGGATTGGAATGGGAAGGAGTTGGATATCACATCTCATGCTATAGGAAGGGTCTCAGGATTGGAATGGGAAGGAGTTGTATATGACATCTCATGCCACAGGAAGGGTCTCAGGTTTGGTATAAGCATTGAGATATCACATCTCTGCTATCGGAAGGGTCTCAGGATTGGAATGGGAAGGAGTTGGATATCCCATCTTATGTTATAGGAAGGGTCTCAGGTTTGGTATTAGAAGCATTGAGATATCACATCTCATGCTATAGGAAGGGTCTCAGGATTGGAATGGGAAGGACTTGGATATCACATCTCATGCTATAGGGAGGGTCTCACATTTGGAAAGGGAAGGAGTTGGATATCACATTTCATGTTAGAGGAAGGATCTCAGGTTTGGTATTAGAGGCATTGAGATATCACATCTCATGCTATCAGAAGGGTCTCAGGATTGGAATGGGAAGGAGTTGGATATCACATCTCATGCTAAAGGGAGGGTCTCAGGTTTGGAATGGGAAGGAGTTGGATATCACATCTCATGTTATAGGAAGGATCTCAGGTTTGGTATCAGAAGCATTGAGATATGACATCTCATGCTATTGGAAGGATCTCAGGTTTGGTATTAGAGGCATTGAGATATCACATCTCATGCTAAAGGGAGGTTCTCAGGTTTGGAAGGGGAAGGATTTGGATATCACATCTCTTATTATAGGAAGGATCGAAGGTTTGGTATTAGAAGCATTGAGATATCACATCTCTGCTATCGGAAGTGGCTCAGGATTGGAATGGGAAGGAGTTGGATATCCCATCTCATGTTATAGGACGGGTCTCTGGTTTGGTATAAGCATTGAGATATCACATCTCATGCTATAGGAAGGGTCTCAGGATTGGAATGGGAAGGATTTGGATATCACATCTCATGCTATGGGAAGTGTCTCATGTTTGGTATACGCATGGAGATATCACTTCTCATGCTATAGGAAGGGTCTCAGGATTGGAATGGGAAGGAGTTGGATATCACATCTCATGTTATAGGAAGGATCTCAGGTTTGGTATTAGAAGCATTGAGATATCACATCTCATGCTATCAGAAGGGTCTCAGGATTGAAATGGGAAGGAGTTGGATATCACATCTCATGCTAAAGGGAGGATCTCAGGTTTGAAATGGGAAGGATTTGGATATCACATCTCATGTTATCGGAAGGATCTCAGGTTTGGTATCAGAAGCATTGAGATATGACATCTCATGCTATTGGAAGGATCTCAGGTTTGGTATTAGAGGCATTGAGATATCACATCTCATGCTAAAGGGAGGTTCTCAGGTTTGGAAGGGGAAGGATTTGGATATCACATCTCTTATTATAGGAAGGATCGAAGGTTTGGTATTAGAAGCATTGAGATATCACATCTCTGCTATCGGAAGTGGCTCAGGATTGGAATGGGAAGGAGTTGGATATCCCATCTCATGTTATAGGACGGGTCTCTGGTTTGGTATAAGCATTGAGATATCACATCTCATGCTATAGGAAGGGTCTCAGGATTGGAATGGGAAGGACTTAGATATCACATATCATGCTATAGGGAGGGTCTCAGTTTTGATATTAGAAGCATTGAGATATCACATCTTATGCTATCGGAAGTGTCTCAGGATTGGAATGGGAAGGAGCTGGATATCACATCTCATGCTAAAGGAAGGGTCTCAGGTTTGGAACGGGAAGGAGTTAGATATCACATCTCATGTTATAGGAAGGGTCTCAGGTTTGGTATAAGCATTGAGATATCACATCTCTGCTATCAGAAGTGTCTCAGGATTGGAATGGGAAGGAATTGGATATCCCATCTCATGCTATACATAGGCTCTCAGGTTTAAAAAGGGAAGGAGTTGGATATCACATCTCATGCTATAGGAAGGGTCTCAGGATTTGAATGGGAAGTAGTTGGATATCACATCTCATGCTATAGGAAGGGTCTCAGGTTTGGTATAAGCATTGAGATATCACAGCTCATGCTATAGGACGGGTCTCAGGATTGGAATGGAAGGAGTTGGATATCACATCTCATGCTAAAGGAAGGGTCTCAGGATTGGAATGGGAAGTAGTTGGATATCACATCTCATGCTATAGGAAGGGTCTCAGGTTTGGTATTAGAAGCATTGAGATATCACATCTCATGCTATAGGAAGGGTCTCAGGATTGGAATGGGAAGGACTTGGATATCACATCTCATGCTATAGATATGCTCTCAGGTTTGGAAAGGGAAGGAGTTGGATATCACATCTCATGCTAAAGGAAGGGTCTCAGGTTTGGTAGAAGCATTGAGATATCACATCTCATGCTATAGGAAGGGTCTCAGGATTGGAATGGGAAGGACTTAGATATCACATATCATGCTATAGGGAGGGTCTCAGTTTTGATATTAGAAGCATTGAGATATCACATCTTATGCTATCGGAAGTGTCTCAGGATTGGAATGGGAAGGAGCTGGATATCACATCTCATGCTAAAGGAAGGGTCTCAGGTTTGGAACGGGAAGGAGTTGGATATCACATCTCATGTTATAGGAAGGGTCTCAGGTTTGGTATAAGCATTGAGATATCACATCTCTGCTATCGGAAGTGTCTCAGGATTGGAATGGGAAGGCGTTGGATATCCCATCTCATGCTATAGATAGGCTCTCAGGTTTAAAAAGGGAAGGAGTTGGATATCACATCTCATGCTATAGGAAGGGTCTCAGGATTGGAATGGGAAGTAGTTGGATATCACATCTCATGCTATAGGAAGGGTCTCAGGTTTGGTATAAGCATTGAGATATCACATCTCATGCTATAGGACGGGTCTCAGGATTGGAATGGAAGGAGTTGGATATCACATCTCATGCTAAAGGAAGGGTCTCAGGATTGGAATGGGAAGCAGTTGGATATCACATCTCATGCTATAGGAAGGGTCTCAGGTTCGGTATTAGAAGCATTGAGATATCACATCTCATGCTATAGGAAGGGTCTCAGGATTGGAATGGGAAGGACTTGCATATCACATCTCATGCTATAGATATGCTCTCAGGTTTGGAAAGGGAAGGAGTTGGATATCACATCTCATGCTATAGGAAGGGTCTCAGGATTGGAATGGGAAGTACTTGGATATCACATCTCATGCTATAGGAAGGGTCTCAGGTTTGGTATAAGCATTGAGATATCACATCTCATGCTATAGGACGGGTCTCAGGATTGGAATGGAAGGAGTTGGATATCACATCTCATGTTATAGGAAGGATCTCAGGTTTGGTATTAGAAGGATTGAGACATCACATCTCATGCTATAGGAAGGGTCTCAGGATTGGAATGGGAAGGAGTTGGATATCACATCTCATGCTATAGGAAGGGTCTCAGGTTTGGTATACGCATTGAGATATCACATCTCATGCTATAGGAAGGGTCTCAGGATTGGAATGGGAAGGAGTTGTATATGACATCTCATGCCGTAGGAAGGGTCTCAGGTTTGGTATAAGCATTGAGATATCACTTCTCATGCTATAGGAAGTGTCTCAGGATTGGAATGGGAAGGAGTTGGATATCACATCTCATGTTATAGGAAGTATCTCAGGTTTGGTATTAGAAGCATTGAGACATCACATCTCATGCTATAGGAAGGGTCTCAGGATTGGAATGGGAAGGAGTTGGATATCACATCTCATGCTAAAGGGAGGGTCTCAGGTTTGGAAGGGGAAGGATTTGGATATTACATCTCGTGTTATAGGAATGATCTCAGGTTTGGTATTAGAAGCATTGAGATATCACATCTCATGCTATCTTAAGGATCTCAGGTTTGGTGTTAGAAGCATTGAGATATCAAATCTCATGCTATAGGAAGGGTCTCAGGATTGGAATGGGAAGGAGCTGGATATCACATCTCATGCTATCGGAAGGGTCTCAGGATTGGAACGGGAAGGAGTTGGATATCCCATCTTATGTTATAGGAAGGGTCTCAGGTTTGGTACTAGAAGCATTGAGATATCACATCTCATGCTATAGGAAGGGTCTCAGGATTGGAATGGGAAGGACTTGGATATCACATCCCATGCTATAGGGAGGGTCTCACGTTTGGAAAGGGAAGGAGTTGGATATCACATTTCATGTTAGAGGTAGGATCTCAGGTTTGGTATTAGAGGCATTGAGATATCACATCTCATGCTATCAGAAGGGTCTCAGGATTGGAATGGGAAGGAGTTGGATATCACATCTCATGCTAAAGGGAGGGTCTCAGGTTTGGAAGGGGAAGGATTTGGATATCACATCTCATGTTATAGGAAGGATCTCAGGTTTGGTATTAGAAGCATTGAGATATCACATCTCTGCTATCGGAAGTGGCTCAGGATTGGAATGGGAAGGAGTTGGATATTCCATCTCATGTTATAGGACGGGTCTCTGGTTTGGTATAAGCATTGAGATATCACATCTCATGCTATAGGGAGGGTCTCACATTTGGAAAGGGAAGGAGTTGGATATCACATTTCATGTTAGAGGTAGGATCTCAGGTTTGGTATTAGAGGCATTGAGATATCACATCTCATGCTATCAGAAGGGTCTCAGGATTGGAATGGGAAGGAGTTGGATATCACATCTCATGCTAAAGGGAGGGTCTCAGGTTTGGAAGGGGAAGGATTTGGATATCACATCTCATGTTATAGGAAGGATCTCAGGTTTGGTATCAGAAGCATTGAGATATGACATCTCATGCTATTGGAAGGATCTCAGGTTTGGTATTAGAGGCATTGAGATATCACATCTCATGCTAAAGGGAGGGTCTCAGGTTTGGAAGGGGAAGGATTTGGATATCACATCTCTTATTATAGGAAGGATCACAGGTTTGGTATTAGAAGCATTGAGATATCACATCTCTGCTATCGGAAGTGGCTCAGGATTGGAATGGGAAGGAGTTGGATATCCCATCTCATGTTATAGGACGGGTCTCTGGTTTGGTATAAGCATTGAGATATCACATCTCATGCTATAGGAAGGGTCTCAGGATTGGAATGGGAAGGATTTGGATATCACATCTCATGCTATAGGAAGGGTCTCAGGTTTGGTATACGCATGGAGATATCACTTCTCATGCTATAGGAAGGGTCTCAGGATTGGAATGGGAAGGAGTTGGATATCACATCTCATGTTATAGGAAGGATCTCAGGTTTGGTATTAGAAGCATTGAGATATCACATCTCATGCTATAGGAAGGGTCTCAGGATTGGAATGGGAAGGAGTTGGATATCACATATCATGCTATAGGGAGGGTCTCAGTTTTGATATTAGAAGCATTGAGATATCACATCTTATGCTATCGGAAGTGTCTCAGGATTGGAATGGGAAGGAGCTGGATATCACATCTCATGCTAAAGGAAGGGTCTCAGGTTTGGAACGGGGAGGAGTTGGATATCACATCTCATGTTATAGGAAGGGTCTCAGGTTTGGTATAAGCATTGAGATATCACATCTCTGCTATCAGATGTGTCTCAGGATTGGAATGGGAAGGAGTTGGATATCCCATCTCATGTTATAGGACGGGTCTCTGGTTTGGTATAAGCATTGAGATATCACATCTCATGCTATAGGAAGGGTCTCAGGATTGGAATGGGAAGGATTTGGATATCACATCTCATGCTATAGGAAGGGTCTCAGGTTTGGTATACGCATGGAGATATCACTTCTCATGCTATAGGAAGGGTCTCAGGATTGGAATGGGAAGGAGTTGGATATCACATCTCATGTTATAGGAAGGATCTCAGGTTTGGTATTAGAAGCATTGAGATATCACATCTCATGCTATAGGAAGGGTCTCAGGATTGGAATGGGAAGGAGTTGGATATCACATATCATGCTATAGGGAGGGTCTCAGTTTTGATATTAGAAGCATTGAGATATCACATCTTATGCTATCGGAAGTGTCTCAGGATTGGAATGGGAAGGAGCTGGATATCACATCTCATGCTAAAGGAAGGGTCTCAGGTTTGGAACGGGGAGGAGTTGGATATCACATCTCATGTTATAGGAAGGGTCTCAGGTTTGGTATAAGCATTGAGATATCACATCTCTGCTATCAGAAGTGTCTCAGGATTGGAATGGGAAGGAGTTGGATATCACATCTCATGCTATAGGAAGGGTCTCAGGTTTGGTATAAGCATGGAGATATCACTTCTTATGCTATAGGAAGGGTCTCAGGATTGGAATGGGAAGGAGTTGGATATCACATCTCATGTTATAGGAAGGATCTCAGGTTTGGTATTAGAAGCATTGAGACATCACATCTCATGCTATGGGAAGGGTCTCAGGATTGGAATGGGAACGAGTTGGATATCACATCTCATGCTATAGGAAGGGTCTCAGGTTTGGTATAAGCATTGAGATATCACATCTCATGCTATAGGAAGGGTCTCAGGATTGGAATGGGAAGGAGTTGTATATGACATCTCAGGCCATAGCAAGGGTCTAAGGTTTGGTATAAGCATTGAGATATCACATCTCTGCTATCGGAAGGGTCTCAGGATTGGAATGGGAAGGAGTTGGATATCCCATCTCATGTTATAGGAAGGGTCTCAGGTTTGGTATTAGAAGCATTGAGATATCACATCTCATGCTATCGGAAGGATCTCGGGTTTGGTGTTAGAAGCATTGAGATATCAAATCTCATGCTATAGGAAGGGTCTCAGGATTGGAATGGGAAGGAGTTGGATATCACATCTCATGCTATAGGAAGGGTCTCAGGATTGGAATGGGAAGGAGTTGTATATGACATCTCATGCCACAGGAAGGGTCTCAGGTTTGGTATAAGCATTGAGATATCACATCTCTGCTATCGGAAGGGTCTCAGGATTGGAATGGGAAGGAGTTGGATATCCCATCTTATGTTATAGGAAGGGTCTCAGGTTTGGTATTAGAAGCATTGAGATATCACATCTCATGCTATAGGAAGGGTCTCAGGATTGGAATGGGAAGGACTTGGATATCACATCTCATGCTATAGGGAGGGTCTCACATTTGGAAAGGGAAGGAGTTGGATATCACATTTCATGTTAGAGGTAGGATCTCAGGTTTGGTATTAGAGGCATTGAGATATCACATCTCATGCTATCAGAAGGGTCTCAGGATTGGAATGGGAAGGAGTTGGATATCACATCTCATGCTAAAGGGAGGGTCTCAGGTTTGGAAGGGGAAGGATTTGGATATCACATCTCATGTTATAGGAAGGATCTCAGGTTTGGTATCAGAAGCATTGAGATATGACATCTCATGCTATTGGAAGGATCTCAGGTTTGGTATTAGAGGCATTGAGATATCACATCTCATGCTAAAGGGAGGGTCTCAGGTTTGGAAGGGGAAGGATTTGGATATCACATCTCTTATTATAGGAAGGATCACAGGTTTGGTATTAGAAGCATTGAGATATCACATCTCTGCTATCGGAAGTGGCTCAGGATTGGAATGGGAAGGAGTTGGATATCCCATCTCATGTTATAGGACGGGTCTCTGGTTTGGTATAAGCATTGAGATATCACATCTCATGCTATAGGAAGGGTCTCAGGATTGGAATGGGAAGGATTTGGATATCACATCTCATGCTATAGGAAGGGTCTCAGGTTTGGTATACGCATGGAGATATCACTTCTCATGCTATAGGAAGGGTCTCAGGATTGGAATGGGAAGGAGTTGGATATCACATCTCATGTTATAGGAAGGATCTCAGGTTTGGTATTAGAAGCATTGAGATATCACATCTCATGCTATAGGAAGGGTCTCAGGATTGGAATGGGAAGGAGTTGGATATCACATATCATGCTATAGGGAGGGTCTCAGTTTTGATATTAGAAGCATTGAGATATCACATCTTATGCTATCGGAAGTGTCTCAGGATTGGAATGGGAAGGAGCTGGATATCACATCTCATGCTAAAGGAAGGGTCTCAGGTTTGGAACGGGGAGGAGTTGGATATCACATCTCATGTTATAGGAAGGGTCTCAGGTTTGGTATAAGCATTGAGATATCACATCTCTGCTATCAGAAGTGTCTCAGGATTGGAATGGGAAGGAGTTGGATATCCCATCTCATGTTATAGGACGGGTCTCTGGTTTGGTATAAGCATTGAGATATCACATCTCATGCTATAGGAAGGGTCTCAGGATTGAAATGGGAAGGATTTGGATATCACATCTCATGCTATAGGAAGGGTCTCAGGTTTGGTATACGCATGGAGATATCACTTCTCATGCTATAGGAAGGGTCTCAGGATTGGAATGGGAAGGAGTTGGATATCACATCTCATGTTATAGGAAGGATCTCAGGTTTGGTATTAGAAGCATTGAGATATCACATCTCATGCTATAGGAAGGGTCTCAGGATTGGAATGGGAAGGAGTTGGATATCACATATCATGCTATAGGGAGGGTCTCAGTTTTGATATTAGAAGCATTGAGATATCACATCTTATGCTATCGGAAGTGTCTCAGGATTGGAATGGGAAGGAGCTGGATATCACATCTCATGCTAAAGGAAGGGTCTCAGGTTTGGAACGGGGAGGAGTTGGATATCACATCTCATGTTATAGGAAGGGTCTCAGGTTTGGTATAAGCATTGAGATATCACATCTCTGCTATCAGAAGTGTCTCAGGATTGGAATGGGAAGGAGTTGGATATCCCATCTCATGCTATAGATAGGCTCTCAGGTTTAAAAAGGGAAGGAGTTGGATATCACATCTCATGCTATAGGAAGGGTCTCAGGATTGGAATGGGAAGTAGTTGGATATCACATCTCATGCTATAGGAAGGGTCTCAGGTTTGGTATAAGCATTGAGATATCACATCTCATGCTATAGGACGGGTCTCAGGATTGGAATGGAAGGAGTTGGATATCACATCTCATGCTAAAGGAAGGGTCTCAGGATTGGAATGGGAAGTAGTTGGATATCACATCTCATGCTATAGGAAGGGTCTCAGGTTTGGTATTAGAAGCATTGAGATATCACATCTCATGCTATAGGAAGGGTCTCAGGATTGGAATGGGAAGGACTTGGATATCACATCTCATGCTATAGATATGCTCTCAGGTTTGGAAAGGGAAGGAGTTGGATATCACATCTCATGCTATAGGAAGGGTCTCAGGACTGGAATGGGAAGGAGTTGGATATCACATTTCATGCTAAAGGAAGGGTCTCAGGTTTGGTAGAAGCATTGAGATATCACATCTCATGCTATAGGAAGGGTCTCAGGATTGGAATGGGAAGGACTTAGATATCACATATCATGCTATAGGGAGGGTCTCAGTTTTGATATTAGAAGCATTGAGATATCACATCTTATGCTATCGGAAGTGTCTCAGGATTGGAATGGGAAGGAGCTGGATATCACATCTCATGCTAAAGGAAGGGTCTCAGGTTTGGAACGGGAAGAAGTTGGATATCACATCTCATGTTATAGGAAGGGTCTCAGGTTTGGTATAAGCATTGAGATATCACATCTCTGCTATCGGAAGTGTCTCAGGATTGGAATGGGAAGGAGTTGGATATCCCATCTCATGCTATAGATAGGCTCTCAGGTTTAAAAAGGGAAGGAGTTGGATATCACATCTCATGCTATAGGAAGGGTCTCAGGATTGGAATGGGAAGTAGTTGGATATCACATCTCATGCTATAGGAAGGGTCTCAGGTTTGGTATAAGCATTGAGATATCACATCTCATGCTATAGGACGGGTCTCAGGATTGGAATGGAAGGAGTTGGATATCACATCTCATGCTAAAGGAAGGGTCTCAGGATTGGAATGGGAAGTAGTTGGATATCACATCTCATGCTATAGGAAGGGTCTCAGGTTTGGTATTAGAAGCATTAAGTTATCACATCTCATGCTATAGGAAGGGTCTCAGGATTGGAATGGGAAGGACTTGGATATCACATCTCATGCTATAGATATGCTCTCAGGTTTGGAAAGGGAAGGAATTGGATATCACATCTCATGCTATAAGAAGGGTCTCAGGATTGGAATGGGAAGTAGTTGGATATCACATCTCATGCTATAGGAAGGGTCTCAGTTTTGATATTAGAAGCATTGAGATATCACATCTTATGCTATCGGAAGTGTCTCAGGATTGGAATGGGAAGGAGCTGGATATCACATCTCATGCTAAAGGAAGGGTCTCAGGTTTGGAACGGGAAGAAGTTGGATATCACATCTCATGTTATAGGAAGGGTCTCAGGTTTGGTATAAGCATTGAGATATCACATCTCTGCTATCAGAAGTGTCTCAGGATTGGAATGGGAAGGAGTTGGATATCCCATCTCATGCTATAGATAGGCTCTCAGGTTTAAAAAGGGAAGGAGTTGGATATCACATCTCATGCTATAGGAAGGGTCTCAGGATTGGAATGGGAAGTAGTTGGATATCACATCTCATGCTATAGGAAGGGTCTCAGGTTTGGTATAAGCATTGAGATATCACATCTCATGCTATAGGACGGGTCTCAGGATTGGAATGGAAGGAGTTGGATATCACATCTCATGCTAAAGGGAGGGTCTCAGGTTTGGAAGGGGAAGGATTTGGATATTACATCTCGTGTTATAGGAATGATCTCAGGTTTGGTATTAGAAGCATTGAGATATCACATCTCATGCTATCGGAAGGATCTCAGGTTTGGTGTTAGAAGCATTGAGATATCAAATCTCATGCTATAAGAAGGGTCTCAGGATTGGAATGGGAAGGAGTTGGATATCACATCTCATGCTATAGGAAGGGTCTCAGGATTGGAATGGGAAGGAGTTGTATATGACATCTCATGCCACAGGAAGGGTCTCAGGTTTGGTATAAGCATTGAGATATCACATCTCTGCTATCGGAAGGGTCTCAGGATTGGAATGGGAAGGAGTTGGATATCCCATCTTATGTTATAGGAAGGGTCTCAGGTTTGGTATTAGAAGCATTGAGATATCACATCTCATGCTATAGGAAGGGTCTCAGGATTGGAATGGGAAGGACTTGGATATCACATCTCATGCTATAGGGAGGGTCTCACGTTTGGAAAGGGAAGGAGTTGGATATCACATTTCATGTTAGAGGTAGGATCTCAGGTTTGGTATTAGAGGCATTGAGATATCACATCTCATGCTATCAGAAGGGTCTCAGGATTGGAATGGGAAGGAGTTGGATATCACATCTCTTGCTAAAGGGAAGGTCTCAGGTTTGGAAGGGGAAGGATTTGGATATCACATCTCATGTTATAGGAAGGATCTCAGGTTTGGTATTAGAAGCATTGAGATATAACATCTCTGCTATCGGAAGTGGCTCAGGATTGGAATGGGAAGGAGTTGGATATCCCATCTCATGTTATAGGACGGGTCTCTGGTTTGGTATAAGCATTGAGATATCACATCTCATGCTATAGGAAGGGTCTCAGGATTGGAATGGGAAGGATTTGGATATCACATCTCATGCTATAGGAAGGGTCTCAGGTTTGGTATACGCATGGAGATATCACTTCTCATGCTATAGGAAGGGTCTCAGGATTGGAATGGGAAGGAGTTGGATATCACATCTCATGTTATAGGAAGGATCTCAGGTTTGGTATTAGAAGCATTGAGATATCACATCTCATGCTATCAGAAGGGTCTCAGGATTGGAATGGGAAGGAGTTGGATATCACATCTCATGCTAAAGGGAGGGTCTCAGGTTTGGAATGGGAAGGATTTGTATATCACATCTCATGTTATCGGAAGGATCTCAGGTTTGGTATTAGAAGTATTGAGATATCATATCTCATGCTATAGGAAGGGTCTCAGGACTGGAATGGGAAGGAGTTGGATATCACATCTCATGCTAAAGGAAGGGTCTCAGGTTTGGTAGAAGCATTGAGATATCACATCTCATGCTATAGGAAGGGTCTCAGGATTGGAATGGGAAGGACTTAGATATCACATATCATGCTATAGGGAGGGTGTCAGTTTTGATATTAGAAGCATTGAGATATCACATCTTATGCTATCGGAAGTGTCTCAGGATTGGAATGGGAAGGAGCTGGATATCACATCTCATGCTAAAGGAAGGGTCTCAGGTTTGGAACGGGAAGGAGTTGGATATCACATCTCATGTTATAGGAAGGGTCTCAGGTTTGGTATAAGCATTGAGATATCACATCTCTGCTATCGGAAGTGTCTCAGGATTGGAATGGGAAGGAGTTGGATATCCCATCTCATGCTATAGATAGGCTCTCAGGTTTGAACAGGGAAGGAGTTGGATATCACATCTCATGCTATAGGAAGGGTCTCAGGATTGGAATGGGAAGTAGTTGGATATCACATCTCATGCTATAGGAAGGGTCTCAGGTTTGGTATAAGCATTGAGATATCACATCTCATGCTATAGGACGGGTCTCAGGATTGGAATGGAAGGAGTTGGATATCACATCTCATGCTATAGGAAGGATCTCAGGATTGGAATGGGAAGTAGTTGGATATCACATCTCATGCTATAGGAAGGGTCTCAGGTTTGGTATTAGAAGCATTGAGATATCAAATCTCATGCTATAGGAAGGGTCTCAGGATTGGAATGGGAAGGACTTGGATATCACATCTCATGCTATAGATATGCTCTCAGGTTTGGAAAGGGAAGGAGTTGGATATCACATCTCATGCTATAGGAAGGGTCTCAGGATTGGAATGGGAAGTAGTTGGATATCACATCTCATGCTATAGGAAGGGTCTCAGGTTTGGTATAAGCATTGAGATATCACATCTCATGCTATAGGACGGGTCTCAGGATTGGAATGGAAGGAGTTGGATATCACATCTCATGTTATAGGAAGGATCTCAGGTTTGGTATTAGAAGGATTGAGACATCACATCTCATGCTATAGGAAGGGTCTCAGGATTGGAATGGGAAGGAGTTGGATATCACATCTCATGCTATAGGAAGGGTCTCAGGTTTGGTATAAGCATTGAGATATCACATCTCATGCTATAGGAAGGGTCTCAGGATTGGAATGGGAAGTAGTTGTATATGACATCTCATGCCGTAGGAATTGTCTCAGGTTTGGTATAAGCATTGAGATATCACTTCTCATGCTATAGGAAGTGTCTCAGGATTGGAATGGGAAGGAGTTGGATATCACATCTCATGTTATAGGAAGGATCTCAGGTTTGGTATTAGAAGCATTGAGACATCACATCTCATGCTATAGGAAGGGTCTCAGGATTGGAATGGGAAGGAGTTGAATATCACATCTCATGCTAAAGGGAGGGTCTCTGGTTTGGAAGGGGAAGGATTTCGATATTACATCTCGTGTTATAGGAATGATCTCAGGTTTGGTATTAGAAGCATTGAGATATCACATCTCATGCTATCGGAAGGATCTCAGGTTTGGTGTTAGAAGCATTGAGATATCAATTCTCATGCTATAGGAAGGGTCTCAGGATTGGAATGGGAAGGAGTTGGATATCACATCTCATGCTATAGGAAGGGTCTCAGGATTGGAATGGGAAGGAGTTGTATATGGCATCTCATGCCACAGGAAGGTCTCAGGTTTGGTATAAGCATTGAGATATCACATCTCTGCTATCGGAAGGGTCTCAGGATTGGAATGGGAAGGAGTAGGATATCCCATTTTATGTTATAGGAAGGGTCTCAGGTTTGGTATTAGAAGCATTGAGATATCACATCTCATGCTATAGGAAGGGTCTCAGGATTGGAATGAGAAGGACTTGGATATCACATCTCATGCTATAGGGAGGGTCTCACATTTGGAAAGGGAAGGAGTTGGATATCACATTTCATGTTAGAGGTAGGATCTCAGGTTTGGTATTAGAGGCATTGAGATATCACATCTCATGCTATCAGAAGGGTCTCAGGATTGGAATGGGAAGGAGTTGGATATCACATCTCATGCTAAAGGGAGGGTCTCAGGTTTGGAAGGGGAAGGATTTGGATATCACATCTCATGTTATAGGAAGGATCTCAGGTTTGGTATCAGAAGCATTGAGATATGACATCTCATGCTATTGGAAGGATCTCAGGTTTGGTATTAGAGGCATTGAGATATCACATCTCATGCTAAAGGGAGGGTCTCAGGTTTGGAAGGGGAAGGATTTGGATATCACATCTCTTATTATAGGAAGGATCACAGGTTTGGTATTAGAAGCATTGAGATATCACATCTCATGCTATCGGAAGGGTCTCATGATTGGAATGCGAAGGAGTTGGATATCACATCTCATGCTATAGGAAGGGTCTCAGGTTTGGAACGGGAAGGAGTTGGATATCACATCTCATGTTATAGGAAGAGTCTCAGGTTTGGTATAAGCATTGAGATATCACATCTCTGCTATCGGAGGTGTCTCAGGTTTGGAACGGGAAGGAGTTGGATATCCCATCTCATGTTATAGGACGGGTCTCAGGTTTGATATTAGAAGCATTGAGATATCACATCGCATGCTGTAGGAAGGGTCTCAGGTTTGGAATGGGAAGGATTTGGATATCACATTTCATGTCATAGGAAGGATCTCAGGTTTGGTATTAGAAGCATTGATATATCACATCTCATGCTATAGGAATGGTCTCAGGTTTGGAATGGGTTGGAGTTGGATATTACATTCTTGCTATAGGAAGGGTCTCATGTTTGGAATGGGAAGGAGTTGGATATCACATATGGTATAGGAAGTGTCTCAGGTTTGGAACGGGAATGAGTTGGATATCACATCTCATGTTATAGGAAGGGTTTCAGGTTTGGTATAAGCATTGAGATATCACATCTCTGCTATCGGAAGTGGCTCAGGATTGGAATGGGAAGGAGTTGGATATCCCATCTCATGTTATAGGACGGGTCTCTGGTTTGGTATAAGCATTGAGATATCACATCTCATGCTATAGGAAGGGTCTCAGGATTGGAATGGGAAGGATTTGGATATCACATCTCATGCTATAGGAAGGGTCTCAGGTTTGGTATACGCATGGAGATATCACTTCTCATGCTATAGGAAGGGTCTCAGGATTGGAATGGGAAGGAGTTGTATATCACATCTCATGCTATAGGAAGGGTCTCAGGTTTGGTATAAGCATGGAGATATCACTTCTTATGCTATAGGAAGGGTCTCAGGATTGGAATGGGAAGGAGTTGGATATCACATCTCATGTTATAGGAAGGATCTCAGGTTTGGTATTAGAAGCATTGAGACATCACATCTCATGCTATGGGAAGGGTCTCAGGATTGGAATGGGAACGAGTTGGATATCACATCTCATGCTATAGGAAGGGTCTCAAGTTTGGTATAAGAATTGAGATATCACATCTCATGCTATAGGAAGGGTCTCAGGATTGGAATGGGAAGGAGTTGTATATGACATCTCAGGCCATAGCAAGGGTCTAAGGTTTGGTATAAGCATTGAGATATCACATCTCTGCTATCGGAAGGGTCTCAGGATTGGAATGGGAAGGAGTTGGATATCCCATCTCATGTTATAGGAAGGGTCTCAGGTTTGGTATTAGAAGCATTGAGATATCACATCTCATGCTATAGGAAGGGTCTCAGGATTGGAATGGGAAGGACTTGGATGTCAGATCTCTTCTATAGGGAGGGTCTCAAGTTTGATATTAGAAGCATTGAGATAACAAATCTCATGATATCGGAAGGGTGTCAGGATTGGAATGGGAAGGAGTTGGATATCACATCTCATGATAAAGGAAGGGTCTAAGGTTTGGAAGGGGAAGGATTTGGATATCACATCTCATGTTATAGGACGGGTCTCAGGTTTGGTATTAGAAGCATTGAGATATAAAGTCTCATGGTATAGGAAGGGTCTCAGAATTGGAATGGGAAGGAGTTGGATATCACATCTCAAGCTATAGGAAGGGTCTCAGGATTGGAATGGGAAGGAGTTTGATATCACATCTCATGCCATAGTATGGGTCTCAGGTTTGGTAGAAGCATTGGGATATCACATCTCATGCTATCGGAAGGGTATCAGGATTGGATTTGGAAGGAGTTGGATATCCCATCTCATGCTATAGGAAGGGTCTCAGGTTTTAATGGGAAGGAGTTGGATATCACATCTCATGTTATAGGAAGGGTCTCAGGATTGGAATGGGAAGGACTTGGATATCATATCTCATGCTATAGGAAGGCTCTCAGGTTTGGAAGGGGAAGGAGTTGGATATCACATTTCATGTTAGAGGAAGGATCTCAGGTTTGGTATTAGAGGCATTGAGATATCACATCTCATGCTATAGGAAGGTTCTCAGGATTGGAATGGGAAGGAGTTGGATATCACATCTCAAGCTATAGGAAGGGTCTCAGGTTTGGTATAAGCATTGAGATATCACATCTCATGCTATAGGAAGGGTCTCAGGATTGGAATGGGAAGGAGTTTGATATCACATCTCATGTTATAGGAAAGATATCAGGTTTGGTATTAGAAACATTGAGACATCACATCTCATGTTATAGGAAGGGTCTCAGGATTGGAATGGGAAGAAGTTGGATATCACATCTCATGTTATAGGACGGGTCTCAGGTTTGGTATTAGAAGCATTGAGATATCACATCGCATGCTGTAGGAAGGGTCTCAGGATTGGAATGGGAAGGAGTTGGATATTACATTCTTGCTATAGGAAGGGTCTCATGTTTGGAATGGGAAGGATTTGGATATCACATATGCTATAGGAAGAGTCTCAGGTTTGGAACGGGAAGGAGTTGGATATCACATCTCATGCTATAGGAAGGGTCTCAGGACTGGAATGGGAAGGAGATGGATATCACATCTCATGCTAAAGGAAGGGTCTCAGGTTTGGTAGAAGCATTGAGATATCACATCTCATGCTATAGGAAGGGTCTCAGTTTTGATATTAGAAGCATTGAGATATCACATCTTATGCTATCGGAAGTGTCTCAGGATTGGAATGGGAAGGAGCTGGATATCACATCTCATGCTTAAGGAAGGGTCTCAGGTTTGGAACGGGAAGGAGTTGGATATCACATCTCATGTTATAGGAAGGGTCTCAGGTTTGGTATAAGCATTGAGATATCACATCTCATGCTATAGGAAGGGTCTCAGGATTGGAATGGGAAGGATTTGGATATCACATCTCATGCTATAGGAAGGGTCTCATGTTTGGTATACGCATGGAGATATCACTTCTCATGCTATAGGAAGGGTCTCAGGATTGGAATGGGAAGGAGTTGGATATCACATCTCATGTTATAGGAAGGATCTCAGGTTTGGTATTAGAAGCATTGAGATATCACATCTCATGCTATCAGAAGGGTCTCAGGATTGAAATGGGAAGGAGTTGGATATCACATCTCATGCTAAAGGGAGGATCTCAGGTTTGGAATGGGAAGGATTTGGATATCACATCTCATGTTATCGGAAGGATCTCAGGTTTGGTATTAGAAGTATTGAGATATCACATCTCATGCTATAGGAAGGGTCTCAGGACTGGAATGGGAAGGAGTTGGATATCACATTTCATGCTAAAGGAAGGGTCTCAGGTTTGGTAGAAGCATTGAGATATCACATCTCATGCTATAGGAAGGGTCTCAGGATTGGAATGGGAAGGACTTAGATATCACATATCATGCTATAGGGAGGGTCTCAGTTTTGATATTAGAAGCATTGAGATATCACATCTTATGCTATCGGAAGTGTCTCAGGATTGGAATGGGAAGGAGCTGGATATCACATCTCATGCTAAAGGAAGGGTCTCAGGTTTGGAACGGGAAGGAATTGGATATCACATCTCATGTTATAGGAAGGGTCTCAGGTTTGGTATAAGCATTGAGTTATCACATCTCTGCTATCAGAAGTGTCTCAGGATTGGAATGGGAAGGAATTGGATATCCCATCTCATGCTATAGATAGGCTCTCAGGTTTAAAAAGGGAAGGAGTTGGATATCACATCTCATGCTATAGGAAGGGTCTCAGGATTTGAATGGGAAGTAGTTGGATATCACATCTCATGCTATAGGAAGGGTCTCAGGTTTGGTATAAGCATTGAGATATCACAGCTCATGCTATAGGACGGGTCTCAGGATTGGAATGGGTTGGAGTTGGATATTACATTCTTGCTATAGGAAGGGTCTCATGTTTGGAATGGGAAGGAGTTGGATATCACATATGGTATAGGAAGTGTCTCAGGTTTGGAACGGGAATGAGTTGGATATCACATCTCATGCTAAAGGAAGGGTCTCAGGTTTGGAACGGGAAGGAGTTGGATATCACATCTCATGTTATAGGAAGGGTCTCAGGTTTGGTATAAGCATTGAGTTATCACATCTCTGCTATCAGAAGTGTCTCAGGATTGGAATGGGAAGGAATTGGATATCCCATCTCATGCTATAGATAGGCTCTCAGGTTTAAAAAGGGAAGGAGTTGGATATCACATCTCATGCTATAGGAAGGGTCTCAGGATTTGAATGGGAAGTAGTTGGATATCACATCTCATGCTATAGGAAGGGTCTCAGGTTTGGTATAAGCATTGAGATATCACAGCTCATGCTATAGGAATGGTCTCAGGATTGGAATGGGTTGGAGTTGGATATTACATTCTTGCTATAGGAAGGGTCTCATGTTTGGAATGGGAAGGAGTTGGATATCACATATGGTATAGGAAGTGTCTCAGGTTTGGAACGGGAATGAGTTGGATATCACATCTCATGTTATAGGAAGGGTTTCAGGTTTGGTATAAGCATTGAGATATCACATCTCTGCTATCGGAAGTGGCTCAGGATTGGAATGGGAAGGAGTTGGATATCCCATCTCATGTTATAGGACGGGTCTCTGGTTTGGTATAAGCATTGAGATATCACATCTCATGCTATAGGAAGGGTCTCAGGATTGGAATGGGAAGGATTTGGATATCACATCTCATGCTATAGGAAGGGTCTCAGGTTTGGTATACGCATGGAGATATCACTTCTCATGCTATAGGAAGGGTCTCAGGATTGGAATGGGAAGGAGTTGTATATCACATCTCATGCTATAGGAAGGGTCTCAGGTTTGGTATAAGCATGGAGATATCACTTCTTATGCTATAGGAAGGGTCTCAGGATTGGAATGGGAAGGAGTTGGATATCACATCTCATGTTATAGGAAGGATCTCAGGTTTGGTATTAGAAGCATTGAGACATCACATCTCATGCTATGGGAAGGGTCTCAGGATTGGAATGGGAACGAGTTGGATATCACATCTCATGCTATAGGAAGGGTCTCAAGTTTGGTATAAGCATTGAGATATCACATCTCATGCTATAGGAAGGGTCTCAGGATTGGAATGGGAAGGAGTTGTATATGACATCTCAGGCCATAGCAAGGGTCTAAGGTTTGGTATAAGCATTGAGATATCACATCTCTGCTATCGGAAGGGTCTCAGGATTGGAATGGGAAGGAGTTGGATATCCCATCTCATGTTATAGGAAGGGTCTCAGGTTTGGTATTAGAAGCATTGAGATATCACATCTCATGCTATAGGAAGGGTCTCAGGATTGGAATGGGAAGGACTTGGATGTCAGATCTCTTCTATAGGGAGGGTCTCAAGTTTGATATTAGAAGCATTGAGATAACAAATCTCATGATATCGGAAGGGTGTCAGGATTGGAATGGGAAGGAGTTGGATATCACATCTCATGATAAAGGAAGGGTCTAAGGTTTGGAAGGGGAAGGATTTGGATATCACATCTCATGTTATAGGACGGGTCTCAGGTTTGGTATTAGAAGCATTGAGATATAAAGTCTCATGGTATAGGAAGGGTCTCAGAATTGGAATGGGAAGGAGTTGGATATCACATCTCAAGCTATAGGAAGGGTCTCAGGATTGGAATGGGAAGGAGTTTGATATCACATCTCATGCCATAGTATGGGTCTCAGGTTTGGTAGAAGCATTGGGATATCACATCTCATGCTATCGGAAGGGTATCAGGATTGGATTTGGAAGGAGTTGGATATCCCATCTCATGCTATAGGAAGGGTCTCAGGTTGGAATGGGAAGGAGTTGGATATCACATCTCATGTTATAGGAAGGGTCTCAGGATTGGAATGGGAAGGACTTGGATATCATATCTCATGCTATAGGAAGGCTCTCAGGTTTGGAAGGGGAAGGAGTTGGATATCACATTTCATGTTAGAGGAAGGATCTCAGGTTTGGTATTAGAGGCATTGAGATATCACATCTCATGCTATAGGAAGGTTCTCAGGATTGGAATGGGAAGGAGTTGGATATCACATCTCAAGCTATAGGAAGGGTCTCAGGTTTGGTATAAGCATTGAGATATCACATCTCATGCTATAGGAATGGTCTCAGGATTGGAATGGGAAGGAGTTTGATATCACATCTCATGTTATAGGAAAGATAACAGGTTTGGTATTAGAAACATTGAGACATCACATCTCATGTTATAGGAAGGGTCTCAGGATTGGAATGGGAAGAAGTTGGATATCACATCTCATGTTATAGGACGGGTCTCAGGTTTGGTATTAGAAGCATTGAGATATCACATCGCATGCTGTAGGAAGGGTCTCAGGATTGGAATGGGAAGGAGTTGGATATTACATTCTTGCTATAGGAAGGGTCTCATGTTTGGAATGGGAAGGATTTGGATATCACATATGCTATAGGAAGGGTCTCAGGTTTGGAACGGGAAGGAGTTGGATATCACATCTCATGCTATAGGAAGGGTCTCAGGACTGGAATGGGAAGGAGTTGGATATCACATCTCATGCTAAAGGAAGGGTCTCAGGTTTGGTAAAAGCATTGAGATATCACATCTCATGCTATAGGAAGGGTCTCAGGATTGGAATGGGAAGGACTTAGATATCACATATCATGCAATAGGGAGGGTCTCAGTTTTGATATTAGAAGCATTGAGATATCACATCTTATGCTATCGGAAGTATCTCAGGATTGGAATGGGAAGGAGCTGGATATCACATCTCATGCTAAAGGAAGGGTCTCAGGTTTGGAACGGGAAGGAGTTGGATATCACATCTCATGTTATAGGAAGGGTCTCAGGTTTGGTATAAGCATTGAGATATCACATCTCTGCTATCGGAAGTGTCTCAGGATTGGAATGGGAAGGAGTTGGATATCCCATCTCATGCTATAGATAGGCTCTCAGGTTTGAAAAGGGAAGGAGTTGGATATCACATCTCATGCTATAGGAAGGGTCTCAGGATTCGAATGGGAAGTAGTTGGATATCACATCTCATGCTATAGGAAGGGTCTCAGGTTTGGAATAAGCATTGAGATATCACATCTCATGCTATAGGACGGGTCTCAGGATTGGAATGGAAGGAGTTGGATATCACATCTCATGCTAAAGGAAGGATCTCAGGATTGGAATGGGAAGTAGTTGGATATCACATCTCATGCTATAGGAAGGGTCTCAGGTTTGGTATTAGAAGCATTGAGATATCACATCTCATGCTATAGGAAGGGTCTCAGGATTGGAATGGGAAGGAGTTGGATATCACATCTCATGCTATAGGAAGGGTCTCAGGTTTGGTATAAGCATTGAGATATCACATCTCATGCTATAGGAAGGGTCTCAGGATTGGAATGGGAAGGAGTTGTATATGACATCTCAGGCCATAGCAAGGGTCTAAGGTTTGGTATAAGCATTGAGATATCACATCTCTGCTATCGGAAGGGTCTCAGGATTGGAATGGGAAGGAGTTGGATATCCCATCTCATGTTATAGGAAGGGTCTCAGGTTTGGTATTAGAAGCATTGAGATACCACATCTCATGCTATAGGAAGGGTCTCAGGATTGGAATGGGAAGGACTTGGATGTCAGATCTCATGCTATAGGGAGGGTCTCAAGTTTGATATTAGAAGCATTGAGATAACAAATCTCATGATATCGGAAGGGTGTCAGGATTGGAATGGGAAGGAGTTGGATATCACATCTCATGATAAAGGAAGGGTCTAAGGTTTGGAAGGGGAAGGATTTGGATATCACATCTCATGTTATAGGACGGGTCTCAGGTTTGGTATTAGAAGCATTGAGATATAAAGTCTCATGGTATAGGAAGGGTCTCAGAATTGGAATGGGAAGGAGTTGGATATCACATCTCAAGCTATAGGAAGGGTCTCAGGATTGGAATGGGAAGGAGTTTGATATCACATCCCATGCCATAGTATGGGTCTCAGGTTTGGTAGAAGCATTGGGATATCACATCATATGCTATCGGAAGGGTATCAGGATTGGATTTGGAAGGAGTTGGATATCCCATCTCATGCTATAGGAAGGGTCTCAGGTTGGAATGGGAAGGAGTTGGATATCACATCTCATGTTATAGGAAGGGTCTCAGGATTGGAATGGGAAGGACTTGGATATCATATCTCATGCTATAGGAAGGCTCTCAGGTTTGGAAGGGGAAGGAGTTGGATATCACATTTCATGTTAGAGGAAGGATCTCAGGTTTGGTATTAGAGGCATTGAGATATCACATCTCATGCTATAGGAAGGTTCTCAGGATTGGAATGGGAAGGAGTTGGATATCACATCTCAAGCTATAGGAAGGGTCTCAGGTTTGGTATAAGCATTGAGATATCACATCTCATGCTATAGGAAGGGTCTCAGGATTGGAATGGGAAGGAGTTTGATATCACATCTCATGTTATAGGAAAGATATCAGGTTTGGTATTAGAAACATTGAGACATCACATCTCATGTTATAGGAAGGGTCTCAGGATTGGAATGGGAAGAAGTTGGATATCACATCTCATGTTATAGGACGGGTCTCAGGTTTGGTATTAGAAGCATTGAGATATCACATCGCATGCTGTAGGAAGGGTCTCAGGATTGGAATGGGAAGGAGTTGGATATTACATTCTTGCTATAGGAAGGGTCTCATGTTTGGAATGGGAAGGATTTGGATATCACATATGCTATAGGAAGAGTCTCAGGTTTGGAACGGGAAGGAGTTGGATATCACATCTCATGCTATAGGAAGGGTCTCAGGACTGGAATGGGAAGGAGTTGGATATCACATCTCATGCTAAAGGAAGGGTCTCAGGTTTGGTAGAAGCATTGAGATATCACATCTCATGCTATAGGAAGGGTCTCAGGATTGGAATGGGAAGGACTTAGATATCACATATCATGCAATAGGGAGGGTCTCAGTTTTGATATTAGAAGCATTGAGATATCACATCTTATGCTATCGGAAGTGTCTCAGGATTGGAATGGGAAGGAGCTGGATATCACATCTCATGCTTAAGGAAGGGTCTCAGGTTTGGAACGGGAAGGAGTTGGATATCACATCTCATGTTATAGGAAGGGTCTCAGGTTTGGTATAAGCATTGAGATATCACATCTCATGCTATAGGAAGGGTCTCAGGATTGGAATGGGAAGGATTTGGATATCACATCTCATGCTATAGGAAGGGTCTCATGTTTGGTATACGCATGGAGATATCACTTCTCATGCTATAGGAAGGGTCTCAGGATTGGAATGGGAAGGAGTTGGATATCACATCTCATGTTATAGGAAGGATCTCAGGTTTGGTATTAGAAGCATTGAGATATCACATCTCATGCTATCAGAAGGGTCTCAGGATTGAAATGGGAAGGAGTTGGATATCACATCTCATGCTAAAGGGAGGATCTCAGGTTTGGAATGGGAAGGATTTGGATATCACATCTCATGTTATCGGAAGGATCTCAGGTTTGGTATTAGAAGTATTGAGATATCACATCTCATGCTATAGGAAGGGTCTCAGGACTGGAATGGGAAGGAGTTGGATATCACATTTCATGCTAAAGGAAGGGTCTCAGGTTTGGTAGAAGCATTGAGATATCACATCTCATGCTATAGGAAGGGTCTCAGGATTGGAATGGGAAGGACTTAGATATCACATATCATGCTATAGGGAGGGTCTCAGTTTTGATATTAGAAGCATTGAGATATCACATCTTATGCTATCGGAAGTGTCTCAGGATTGGAATGGGAAGGAGCTGGATATCACATCTCATGCTAAAGGAAGGGTCTCAGGTTTGGAACGGGAAGGAGTTGGATATCACATCTCATGTTATAGGAAGGGTCTCAGGTTTGGTATAAGCATTGAGTTATCACATCTCTGCTATCAGAAGTGTCTCAGGATTGGAATGGGAAGGAATTGGATATCCCATCTCATGCTATAGATAGGCTCTCAGGTTTAAAAAGGGAAGGAGTTGGATATCACATCTCATGCTATAGGAAGGGTCTCAGGATTTGAATGGGAAGTAGTTGGATATCACATCTCATGCTATAGGAAGGGTCTCAGGTTTGGTATAAGCATTGAGATATCACAGCTCATGCTATAGGACGGGTCTCAGGATTGGAATGGGAAGGAGTTGTATATGACATCTCAGGCCATAGCAAGGGTCTAAGGTTTGGTATAAGCATTGAGATATCACATCTCTGCTATCGGAAGGGTCTCAGGATTGGAATGGGAAGGAGTTGGATATCCCATCTCATGTTATAGGAAGGGTCTCAGGTTTGGTATTAGAAGCATTGAGATACCACATCTCATGCTATAGGAAGGGTCTCAGGATTGGAATGGGAAGGACTTGGATGTCAGATCTCATGCTATAGGGAGGGTCTCAAGTTTGATATTAGAAGCATTGAGATAACAAATCTCATGATATCGGAAGGGTGTCAGGATTGGAATGGGAAGGAGTTGGATATCACATCTCATGATAAAGGAAGGGTCTAAGGTTTGGAAGGGGAAGGATTTGGATATCACATCTCATGTTATAGGACGGGTCTCAGGTTTGGTATTAGAAGCATTGAGATATAAAGTCTCATGGTATAGGAAGGGTCTCAGAATTGGAATGGGAAGGAGTTGGATATCACATCTCAAGCTATAGGAAGGGTCTCAGGATTGGAATGGGAAGGAGTTTGATATCACATCCCATGCCATAGTATGGGTCTCAGGTTTGGTAGAAGCATTGGGATATCACATCTCATGCTATCGGAAGGGTATCAGGATTGGATTTGGAAGGAGTTGGATATCCCATCTCATGCTATAGGAAGGGTCTCAGGTTGGAATGGGAAGGAGTTGGATATCACATCTCATGTTATAGGAAGGGTCTCAGGATTGGAATGGGAAGGACTTGGATATCATATCTCATGCTATAGGAAGGCTCTCAGGTTTGGAAGGGGAAGGAGTTGGATATCACATTTCATGTTAGAGGAAGGATCTCAGGTTTGGTATTAGAGGCATTGAGATATCACATCTCATGCTATAGGAAGGTTCTCAGGATTGGAATGGGAAGGAGTTGGATATCACATCTCAAGCTATAGGAAGGGTCTCAGGTTTGGTATAAGCATTGAGATATCACATCTCATGCTATAGGAAGGGTCTCAGGATTGGAATGGGAAGGAGTTTGATATCACATCTCATGTTATAGGAAAGATATCAGGTTTGGTATTAGAAACATTGAGACATCACATCTCATGTTATAGGAAGGGTCTCAGGATTGGAATGGGAAGAAGTTGGATATCACATCTCATGTTATAGGACGGGTCTCAGGTTTGGTATTAGAAGCATTGAGATATCACATCGCATGCTGTAGGAAGGGTCTCAGGATTGGAATGGGAAGGAGTTGGATATTACATTCTTGCTATAGGAAGGGTCTCATGTTTGGAATGGGAAGGATTTGGATATCACATATGCTATAGGAAGAGTCTCAGGTTTGGAACGGGAAGGAGTTGGATATCACATCTCATGCTATAGGAAGGGTCTCAGGACTGGAATGGGAAGGAGTTGGATATCACATCTCATGCTAAAGGAAGGGTCTCAGGTTTGGTAGAAGCATTGAGATATCACATCTCATGCTATAGGAAGGGTCTCAGGATTGGAATGGGAAGGACTTAGATATCACATATCATGCAATAGGGAGGGTCTCAGTTTTGATATTAGAAGCATTGGGATATCACATCTTATGCTATCGGAAGTGTCTCAGGATTGGAATGGGAAGGAGCTGGATATCACATCTCATGCTTAAGGAAGGGTCTCAGGTTTGGAACGGGAAGGAGTTGGATATCACATCTCATGTTATAGGAAGGGTCTCAGGTTTGGTATAAGCATTGAGATATCACATCTCATGCTATAGGAAGGGTCTCAGGATTGGAATGGGAAGGATTTGGATATCACATCTCATGCTATAGGAAGGGTCTCATGTTTGGTATACGCATGGAGATATCACTTCTCATGCTATAGGAAGGGTCTCAGGATTGGAATGGGAAGGAGTTGGATATCACATCTCATGTTATAGGAAGGATCTCAGGTTTGGTATTAGAAGCATTGAGATATCACATCTCATGCTATCAGAAGGGTCTCAGGATTGAAATGGGAAGGAGTTGGATATCACATCTCATGCTAAAGGGAGGATCTCAGGTTTGGAATGGGAAGGACTTAGATATCACATATCATGCTATAGGGAGGGTCTCAGTTTTGATATTAGAAGCATTGAGATATCACATCTTATGCTATCGGAAGTGTCTCAGGATTGGAATGGGAAGGAGCTGGATATCACATCTCATGCTAAAGGAAGGGTCTCAGGTTTGGAACGGGAAGGAGTTGGATATCACATCTCATGTTATAGGAAGGGTCTCAGGTTTGGTATAAGCATTGAGTTATCACATCTCTGCTATCAGAAGTGTCTCAGGATTGGAATGGGAAGGAATTGGATATCCCATCTCATGCTATAGATAGGCTCTCAGGTTTAAAAAGGGAAGGAGTTGGATATCACATCTCATGCTATAGGAAGGGTCTCAGGATTTGAATGGGAAGTAGTTGGATATCACATCTCATGCTATAGGAAGGGTCTCAGGTTTGGTATAAGCATTGAGATATCACAGCTCATGCTATAGGACGGGTCTCAGGATTGGAATGGAAGGAGTTGGATATCACATCTCATGCTAAAGGAAGGGTCTCAGGATTGGAATGGGAAGTAGTTGGATATCACATCTCATGCTATAGGAAGGGTCTCAGGTTTGGTATTAGAAGCATTGAGATATCACATCTCATGCTATAGGAAGGGTCTCAGGATTGGAATGGGAAGGACTTGGATATCACATCTCATGCTATAGATATGCTCTCAAGTTTGGAAAGGGAAGGAGTTGGATATCACATCTCATTCTATAGGAAGGGTCTCAGGACTGGAATGGGAAGGAGTTGGATATCACATTTCATGCTAAAGGAAGGGTCTCAGGTTTGGTAGAAGCATTGAGATATCACATCTCATGCTATAGGAAGGGTCTCAGGATTGGAATGGGAAGGACTTAGATATCACATATCATGCTATAGGGAGGGTCTCAGTTTTGATATTAGAAGCATTGAGATATCACATCTTATGCTATCGGAAGTGTCTCAGGATTGGAATGGGAAGGAGCTGGATATCACATCTCATGCTAAAGGAAGGGTCTCAAGTTTGGAACGGGAAGGAGTTGGATATCACATCTCATGTTATAGGAAGGGTCTCAGGTTTGGTATAAGCATTGAGATATCACATCTCTGCTATCGGAAGTGTCTCAGGATTGGAATGGGAAGGAGTTGGATATCCCATCTCATGCTATAGATAGGCTCTCAGGTTTAAAAAGGGAAGGAGTTGGATATCACATCTCATGCTATAGGAAGGGTCTCAGGATTGGAATGGGAAGTAGTTGGATATCACATCTCATGCTATAGGAAGGGTCTGAGGTTTGGTATAAGCGTTGAGATATCACATCTCATGCTATAGAACGGGTATCAGGAATGGAATGGAAGGAGTTGGATATCACATCTCATGCTAAAGGAAGGGTCTCAGGATTGGAATGGGAAGCAGTTGGATATCACATCTCATGCTATAGGAAGGGTCTCAGGTTTGGTATTAGAAGCATTGAGATATCACATCTCATGCTATAGGAAGGGTCTCAGGATTGGAATGGGAAGGACTTGCATATCACATCTCATGCTATAGATATGCTCTCAGGTTTGGAAAGGGAAGGAGTTGGATATCACATCTCATGCTATAGGAAGGGTCTCAGGATTGGAATGGGAAGTACTTGGATATCACATCTCATGCTATAGGAAGGGTCTCAGGTTTGGTATAAGCAATGAGATATCACATCTCATGCTATAGGACGGGTCTCAGGATTGGAATGGAAGGAGTTGGATATCACATCTCATGTTATAGGAAGGATCTCAGGTTTGGTATTAGAAGGATTGAGACATCACATCTCATGCTATAGGAAGGGTCTCAGGATTGGAATGGGAAGGAGTTGGATATCACATCTCATGCTATAGGAAGGGTCTCAGGTTTGGTATACGCATTGAGATATCACATCTCATGCTATAGGAAGGGTCTCAGGATTGGAATGGGAAGGAGTTGTATATGACATCTCATGCCGTAGGAAGGGTCTCAGGTTTGGTATAAGCATTGAGATATCACTTCTCATGCTTTAGGAAGTGTCTCAGGATTGGAATGGGAAGGAGTTGGATATCACATCTCATGTTATAGGAAGTATCTCAGGTTTGGTATTAGAAGCATTGAGACATCACATCTCATGCTATAGGAAGGGTCTCAGGATTGGAATGGGAAGGAGTTGGATATCACATCTCATGCTAAAGGGAGGGTCTCAGGTTTGGAAGGGTAAGGATTTGGATATTACATCTCGTGTTATAGGAATGATCTCAGGTTTGGTATTAGAAGCATTGAGATATCACATCTCATGCTATCTTAAGGATCTCAGGTTTGGTGTTAGAAGCATTGAGATATCAAATCTCATGCTATAGGAAGGGTCTCAGGATTGGAATGGGAAGGAGTTGGATATCACATCTCATGCTATAGGAAGGGTCTCAGGATTGGAATGGGAAGGAGTTGTATATGACATCTCATGCCACAGGAATGGTCTCAGGTTTGGTATAAGCATTGAGATATCACATCTCTGCTATCGGAAGGGTCTCAGGATTGGAATGGGAAGGAGTTGGATATCCCATCTTATGTTATAGGAAGGGTCTCAGGTTTGGTAGTAGAAGCATTGAGATATCACATCTCATGCTATAGGAAGGGTCTCAGGATTGGAATGGGAAGGACTTGGATATCACATCTCATGCTATAGGGAGGGTCTCACGTTTGAAAAGGGAAGGAGTTGGATATCACATTTCATGTTAGAGGTAGGATCTCAGGTTTGGTATTAGAGGCATTGAGATATCACATCTCATGCTATCAGAAGGGTCTCAGGATTGGAATGGGAAGGAGTTGGATATCACATCTCATGCTAAAGGGAGGGTCTCAGGTTTGGAAGGGGAAGGATTTGGATATCACATCTCATGTTATAGGAAGGATCTCAGGTTTGGTATTAGAAGCATTGAGATATCACATCTCTGCTATTGGAAGTGGCTCAGGATTGGAATGGGAAGGAGTTGGATATTCCATCTCATGTTATAGGACGGGTCTCTGGTTTGGTATAAGCATTGAGATATCACATCTCATGCTATAGGAAGGGTCTCAGGATTGGAATGGGAAGGATTTGGATATCACATCTCATGCTATAGGAAGGGTCTCAGGTTTGGTATACGCATGGAGATATCACTTCTCATGCTATAGGAAGGGTCTCAGGATTGGAATGGGAAGGATTTGGATATCACATCTCATGCTATAGGAAGGGTCTCAGGATTGGAATGGGAAGGAGTTGGATATCACATCTCATGCTAAAGGGAGGGTCTCAGGTTTGGAAGGGGAAGGATTTGGATATCACATCTCATGTTATAGGAAGGATCTCAGGTTTGGTATCAGAAGCATTGAGATATGACATCTCATGCTATTGGAAGGATCTCAGGTTTGGTATTAGAGGCATTGAGATATCACATCTCATGCTAAAGGGAGGGTCTCAGGTTTGGAAGGGGAAGGATTTGGATATCACATCTCTTATTATAGGAAGGATCACAGGTTTGGTATTAGAAGCATTGAGATATCACATCTCTGCTATCGGAAGTGGCTCAGGATTGGAATGGGAAGGAGTTGGATATCCCATCTCATGTTATAGGACGGGTGTCTGGTTTGGTATAAGCATTGAGATATCACATCTCATGCTATAGGAAGGGTCTCAGGATTGGAATGGGAAGGATTTGGATATCACATCTCATGCTATAGGAAGGGTCTCAGGTTTGGTATACGCATGGAGATATCACTTCTCATGCTATAGGAAGGGTCTCAGGATTGGAATGGGAAGGAGTTGGATATCACATCTCATGTTATAGGAAGGATCTCAGGTTTGGTATTAGAAGCATTGAGATATCACATCTCATGCTATCAGAAGGGTCTCAGGATTGAAATGGGAAGGAGTTGGATATCACATCTCATGCTAAAGGGAGGGTCTCAGGTTTGGAATGGGAAGGATTTGGATATCACATCTCATGTTATCGGAAGGATCTCAGGTTTGGTATTAGAAGTATTGAGATATCATATCTCATGCTATAGGAAGGGTCTCAGGACTGGAATGGGAAGGAGTTGGATATCACATTTCATGCTAAAGGAAGGGTCTCAGGTTTGGTAGAAGCATTGAGATATCACATCTCATGCTATAGGAAGGGTCTCAGGATTGGAATGGGAAGGACTTAGATATCACATATCATGCTATAGGGAGGGTCTCAGTTTTGATATTAGAAGCATTGAGATATCACATCTTATGCTATCGGAAGTGTCTCAGGATTGGAATGGGAAGGAGCTGGATATCACATCTCATGCTAAAGGAAGGGTCTCAGGTTTGGAACGGGGAGGAGTTGGATATCACATCTCATGTTATAGGAAGGGTCTCAGGTTTGGTATAAGCATTGAGATATCACATCTCTGCTATCAGAAGTGTCTCAGGATTGGGATGGGAAGGAGTTGGATATCCCATCTCATGCTATAGATAGGCTCTCAGGTTTAAAAAGGGAAGGAGTTGGATATCACATCTCATGCTATAGGAAGGGTCTCAGGATTGGAATGGGAAGTAGTTGGATATCACATCTCATGCTATAGGAAGGGTCTCAGGTTTGGTATAAGCATTGAGATATCACATCTCATGCTATAGGACGGGTCTCAGGATTGGAATGGAAGGAGTTGGATATCACATCTCATGCTAAAGGAAGGGTCTCAGGATTGGAATGGGAAGTAGTTGGATATCACATCTCATGCTATAGGAAGGGTCTCAGGTTTGGTATTAGAAGCATTGAGATATCACATCTCATGCTATAGGAAGGGTCTCAGGATTGGAATGGGAAGGACTTGGATATCACATCTCATGCTATAGATATGCTCTCAGGTTTGGAAAGGGAAGGAGTTGGATATCACATCTCATGCTATAGGAAGGGTCTCAGGACTGGAATGGGAAGGAGTTGGATATCACATTTCATGCTAAAGGAAGGGTCTCAGGTTTGGTAGAAGCATTGAGATATCACATCTCATGCTATAGGAAGGGTCTCAGGATTGGAATGGGAAGGACTTAGATATCACATATCATGCTATAGGGAGGGTCTCAGTTTTGATATTAGAAGCATTGAGATATCACATCTTATGCTATCGGAAGTGTCTCAGGATTGGAATGGGAAGGAGCTGGATATCACATCTCATGCTAAAGGAAGGGTCTCAGGTTTGGAACGGGAAGAAGTTGGATATCACATCTCATGTTATAGGAAGGGTCTCAGGTTTGGTATAAGCATTGAGATATCACATCTCTGCTATCGGAAGTGTCTCAGGATTGGAATGGGAAGGAGTTGGATATCCCATCTCATGCTATAGATAGGCTCTCAGGTTTAAAAAGGGAAGGAGTTGGATATCACATCTCATGCTATAGGAAGGGTCTCAGGATTGGAATGGGAAGTAGTTGGATATCACATCTCATGCTATAGGAAGGGTCTCAGGTTTGGTATAAGCATTGAGATATCACATCTCATGCTATAGGACGGGTCTCAGGATTGGAATGGAAGGAGTTGGATATCACATATCATGCTAAAGGAAGGATCTCAAGATTGGAATGGGAAGTAGTTGGATATCACATCTCATGCTATAGGAAGGGTCTCAGGATTGGAATGGGAAGGACTTGGATATCAAATCTCATGCTATAGGGAGGGTCTCACATTTGGAAAGGGAAGGAGTTGGATATCACATTTCATGTTAGAGGTAGGATCTCAGGTTTGGTATTAGAGGCATTGAGATATCACATCTCATGCTATCAGAAGGGTCTCAGGATTGGAATGGGAAGGAGTTGGATATCACATCTCATGCTAAAGGGAGGGTCTCAGGTTTGGAAGGGGAAGGATTTGGATATCACATCTCATGTTATAGGAAGGATCTCAGGTTTGGTATCAGAAGCATTGAGATATGACATCTCATGCTATTGGAAGGATCTCAGGTTTGGTATTAGAGGCATTGAGATATCACATCTCATGCTAAAGGGAGGGTCTCAGGTTTGGAAGGGGAAGGATTTGGATATCACATCTCTTATTATAGGAAGGATCACAGGTTTGGTATTAGAAGCATTGAGATATCACATCTCTGCTATCGGAAGTGGCTCAGGATTGGAATGGGAAGGCGTTGGATATCCCATCTCATGTTATAGGACGGGTCTCTGGTTTGGTATAAGCATTGAGATATCACAGCTCATGCTATAGGACGGGTCTCAGGATTGGAATGGAAGGAGTTGGATATCACATCTCATGCTAAAGGAAGGGTCTCAGGATTGGAATGGGAAGTAGTTGGATATCACATCTCATGCTATAGGAAGGGTCTCAGGTTTGGTATTAGAAGCATTGAGATATCACATCTCATGCTATAGGAAGGGTCTCAGGATTGGAATGGGAAGGACTTGGATATCACATCTCATGCTATAGATATGCTCTCAGGTTTGGAAAGGGAAGGAGTTGGATATCACATCTCATGCTATAGGAAGGGTCTCAGGACTGGAATGGGAAGGAGTTGGATATCACATTTCATGCTAAAGGAAGGGTCTCAGGTTTGGTAGAAGCATTGAGATATCACATCTCATGCTATAGGAAGGGTCTCAGGATTGGAATGGGAAGGACTTAGATATCACATATCATGCTATAGGGAGGGTCTCAGTTTTGATATTAGAAGCATTGAGATATCACATCTTATGCTATCGGAAGTGTCTCAGGATTGGAATGGGAAGGAGCTGGATATCACATCTCATGCTAAAGGAAGGGTCTCAAGTTTGGAACGGGAAGGAGTTGGATATCACATCTCATGTTATAGGAAGGGTCTCAGGTTTGGTATAAGCATTGAGATATCACATCTCTGCTATCGGAAGTGTCTCAGGATTGGAATGGGAAGGAGTTGGATATCCCATCTCATGCTATAGATAGGCTCTCAGGTTTAAAAAGGGAAGGAGTTGGATATCACATCTCATGCTATAGGAAGGGTCTCAGGATTGGAATGGGAAGTAGTTGGATATCACATCTCATGCTATAGGAAGGGTCTCAGGTTTGGTATAAGCATTGAGATATCACATCTCATGCTATAGAACGGGTATCAGGAATGGAATGGAAGGAGTTGGATATCACATCTCATGCTAAAGGAAGGGTCTCAGGATTGGAATGGGAAGCAGTTGGATATCACATCTCATGCTATAGGAAGGGTCTCAGGTTTGGTATTAGAAGCATTGAGATATCACATCTCATGCTATAGGAAGGGTCTCAGGATTGGAATGGGAAGGACTTGCATATCACATCTCATGCTATAGATATGCTCTCAGGTTTGGAAAGGGAAGGAGTTGGATATCACATCTCATGCTATAGGAAGGGTCTCAGGATTGGAATGGGAAGTACTTGGATATCACATCTCATGCTATAGGAAGGGTCTCAGGTTTGGTATAAGCAATGAGATATCACATCTCATGCTATAGGACGGGTCTCAGGATTGTAATGGAAGGAGTTGGATATCACATCTCATGTTATAGGAAGGATCTCAGGTTTGGTATTAGAAGGATTGAGACATCACATCTCATGCTATAGGAAGGGTCTCAGGATTGGAATGGGAAGGAGTTGGATATCACATCTCATGCTATAGGAAGGGTCTCAGGTTTGGTATACGCATTGAGATATCACATCTCATGCTATAGGAAGGGTCTCAGGATTGGAATGGGAAGGAGTTGTATATGACATCTCATGCCGTAGGAAGGGTCTCAGGTTTGGTATAAGCATTGAGATATCACTTCTCATGCTTTAGGAAGTGTCTCAGGATTGGAATGGGAAGGAGTTGGATATCACATCTCATGTTATAGGAAGTATCTCAGGTTTGGTATTAGAAGCATTGAGACATCACATCTCATGCTATAGGAAGGGTCTCAGGATTGGAATGGGAAGGAGTTGGATATCACATCTCATGCTAAAGGGAGGGTCTCAGGTTTGGAAGGGTAAGGATTTGGATATTACATCTCGTGTTATAGGAATGATCTCAGGTTTGGTATTAGAAGCATTGAGATATCACATCTCATGCTATCTTAAGGATCTCAGGTTTGGTGTTAGAAGCATTGAGATATCAAATCTCATGCTATAGGAAGGGTCTCAGGATTGGAATGGGAAGGAGTTGGATATCACATCTCATGCTATAGGAAGGGTCTCAGGATTGGAATGGGAAGGAGTTGTATATGACATCTCATGCCACAGGAATGGTCTCAGGTTTGGTATAAGCATTGAGATATCACATCTCTGCTATCGGAAGGGTCTCAGGATTGGAATGGGAAGGAGTTGGATATCCCATCTTATGTTATAGGAAGGGTCTCAGGTTTGGTACTAGAAGCATTGAGATATCACATCTCATGCTATAGGAAGGGTCTCAGGATTGGAATGGGAAGGACTTGGATATCACATCTCATGCTATAGGGAGGGTCTCACGTTTGAAAAGGGAAGGAGTTGGATATCACATTTCATGTTAGAGGTAGGATCTCAGGTTTGGTATTAGAGGCATTGAGATATCACATCTCATGCTATCAGAAGGGTCTCAGGATTGGAATGGGAAGGAGTTGGATATCACATCTCATGCTAAAGGGAGGGTCTCAGGTTTGGAAGGGGAAGGATTTGGATATCACATCTCATGTTATAGGAAGGATCTCAGGTTTGGTATTAGAAGCATTGAGATATCACATCTCTGCTATCGGAAGTGGCTCAGGATTGGAATGGGAAGGAGTTGGATATTCCATCTCATGTTATAGGACGGGTCTCTGGTTTGGTATAAGCATTGAGATATCACATCTCATGCTATAGGAAGGGTCTCAGGATTGGAATGGGAAGGATTTGGATATCACATCTCATGCTATAGGAAGGGTCTCAGGTTTGGTATACGCATGGAGATATCACTTCTCATGCTATAGGAAGGGTCTCAGGATTGGAATGGGAAGGATTTGGATATCACATCTCATGCTATAGGAAGGGTCTCAGGATTGGAATGGGAAGGACTTGGATATCACATCTCATGCTATAGGGAGGGTCTCACATTTGGAAAGGGAAGGAGTTGGATATCACATTTCATGTTAGAGGTAGGATCTCAGGTTTGGTATTAGAGGCATTGAGATATCACATCTCATGCTATCAGAAGGGTCTCAGGATTGGAATGGGAAGGAGTTGGATATCACATCTCATGCTAAAGGGAGGGTCTCAGGTTTGGAAGGGGAAGGATTTGGATATCACATCTCATGTTATAGGAAGGATCTCAGGTTTTGTATCAGAAGCATTGAGATATGACATCTCATGCTATTGGAAGGATCTCAGGTTTGGTATTAGAGGCATTGAGATATCACATCTCATGCTAAAGGGAGGGTCTCAGGTTTGGAAGGGGAAGGATTTGGATATCACATCTCTTATTATAGGAAGGATCACAGGTTTGGTATTAGAAGCATTGAGATATCACATCTCTGCTATCGGAAGTGGCTCAGGATTGGAATGGGAAGGAGTTGGATATCCCATCTCATGTTATAGGACGGGTGTCTGGTTTGGTATAAGCATTGAGATATCACATCTCATGCTATAGGAAGGGTCTCAGGATTGGAATGGGAAGGATTTGGATATCACATCTCATGCTATAGGAAGGGTCTCAGGTTTGGTATACGCATGGAGATATCACTTCTCATGCTATAGGAAGGGTCTCAGGATTGGAATGGGAAGGAGTTGGATATCACATCTCATGTTATAGGAAGGATCTCAGGTTTGGTATTAGAAGCATTGAGATATCACATCTCATGCTATCAGAAGGGTCTCAGGATTGAAATGGGAAGGAGTTGGATATCACATCTCATGCTAAAGGGAGGGTCTCAGGTTTGGAATGGGAAGGATTTGGATATCACATCTCATGTTATCGGAAGGATCTCAGGTTTGGTATTAGAAGTATTGAGATATCATATCTCATGCTATAGGAAGGGTCTCAGGACTGGAATGGGAAGGAGTTGGATATCACATTTCATGCTAAAGGAAGGGTCTCAGGTTTGGTAGAAGCATTGAGATATCACATCTCATGCTATAGGAAGGGTCTCAGGATTGGAATGGGAAGGACTTAGATATCACATATCATGCTATAGGGAGGGTCTCAGTTTTGATATTAGAAGCATTGAGATATCACATCTTATGCTATCGGAAGTGTCTCAGGATTGGAATGGGAAGGAGCTGGATATCACATCTCATGCTAAAGGAAGGGTCTCAGGTTTGGAACGGGGAGGAGTTGGATATCACATCTCATGTTATAGGAAGGGTCTCAGGTTTGGTATAAGCATTGAGATATCACATCTCTGCTATCAGAAGTGTCTCAGGATTGGGATGGGAAGGAGTTGGATATCCCATCTCATGCTATAGATAGGCTCTCAGGTTTAAAAAGGGAAGGAGTTGGATATCACATCTCATGCTATAGGAAGGGTCTCAGGATTGGAATGGGAAGTAGTTGGATATCACATCTCATGCTATAGGAAGGGTCTCAGGTTTGGTATAAGCATTGAGATATCACATCTCATGCTATAGGACGGGTCTCAGGATTGGAATGGAAGGAGTTGGATATCACATCTCATGCTAAAGGAAGGGTCTCAGGATTGGAATGGGAAGTTGTTGGATATCACATCTCATGCTATAGGAAGGGTCTCAGGTTTGGTATTAGAAGCATTGAGATATCACATCTCATGCTATAGGAAGGGTCTCAGGATTGGAATGGGAAGGACTTGGATATCACATCTCATGCTATAGATATGCTCTCAGGTTTGGAAAGGGAAGGAGTTGGATATCACATCTCATGCTATAGGAAGGGTCTCAGGACTGGAATGGGAAGGAGTTGGATATCACATTTCATGCTAAAGGAAGGGTCTCAGGTTTGGTAGAAGCATTGAGATATCACATCTCATGCTATAGGAAGGGTCTCAGGATTGGAATGGGAAGGACTTAGATATCACATATCATGCTATAGGGAGGGTCTCAGTTTTGATATTAGAAGCATTGAGATATCACATCTTATGCTATCGGAAGTGTCTCAGGATTGGAATGGGAAGGAGCTGGATATCACATCTCATGCTAAAGGAAGGGTCTCAGGTTTGGAACGGGAAGAAGTTGGATATCACATCTCATGTTATAGGAAGGGTCTCAGGTTTGGTATAAGCATTGAGATATCACATCTCTGCTATCGGAAGTGTCTCAGGATTGGAATGGGAAGGAGTTGGATATCCCATCTCATGCTATAGATAGGCTCTCAGGTTTAAAAAGGGAAGGAGTTGGATATCACATCTCATGCTATAGGAAGGGTCTCAGGATTGGAATGGGAAGTAGTTGGATATCACATCTCATGCTATAGGAAGGGTCTCAGGTTTGGTATAAGCATTGAGATATCACATCTCATGCTATAGGACGGGTCTCAGGATTGGAATGGAAGGAGTTGGATATCACATATCATGCTAAAGGAAGGATCTCAAGATTGGAATGGGAAGTAGTTGGATATCACATCTCATGCTATAGGAAGGGTCTCAGGATTGGAATGGGAAGGACTTGGATATCAAATCTCATGCTATAGGGAGGGTCTCACATTTGGAAAGGGAAGGAGTTGGATATCACATTTCATGTTAGAGGTAGGATCTCAGGTTTGGTATTAGAGGCATTGAGATATCACATCTCATGCTATCAGAAGGGTCTCAGGATTGGAATGGGAAGGAGTTGGATATCACATCTCATGCTAAAGGGAGGGTCTCAGGTTTGGAAGGGGAAGGATTTGGATATCACATCTCATGTTATAGGAAGGATCTCAGGTTTGGTATCAGAAGCATTGAGATATGACATCTCATGCTATTGGAAGGATCTCAGGTTTGGTATTAGAGGCATTGAGATATCACATCTCATGCTAAAGGGAGGGTCTCAGGTTTGGAAGGGGAAGGATTTGGATATCACATCTCTTATTATAGGAAGGATCACAGGTTTGGTATTAGAAGCATTGAGATATCACATCTCTGCTATCGGAAGTGGCTCAGGATTGGAATGGGAAGGCGTTGGATATCCCATCTCATGTTATAGGACGGGTCTCTGGTTTGGTATAAGCATTGAGATATCACATCCCATGCTATAGGACGGGTCTCAGGATTGGAATGGGAAGGATTTGGATATCACATCTCATGCTATAGGAAGGGTCTCAGGTTTGGTATACGCATGGAGATATCACTTCTCATGCTATAGGAAGGGTCTCAGGTTTGGTATTAGAAGTATTGAGATATCATATCTCATGCTATAGGAAGGGTCTCAGGACTGGAATGGGAAGGAGTTGGATATCACATTTCATGCTAAAGGAAGGGTCTCAGGTTTGGTAGAAGCATTGAGATATCACATCTCATGCTATAGGAAGTGTCTCAGGATTGGAATGGGAAGGAGTTGGATATCCCATCTCATGCTATAGATAGGCTCTCAGGTTTAAAAAGGGAAGGAGTTGGATATCACATCTCATGCTATAGGAAGGGTCTCAGGATTGGGATGGGAAGTAGTTGGATATCACATCTCATGCTATAGGAAGGGTCTCAGGTTTGGTATAAGCATTGAGATATCACATCTCATGCTATAGGACGGGTCTCAGGATTGGAATGGAAGGAGTTGGATATCACATCTCATGCTAAAGGAAGGGTCTCAGGATTGGAATGGGAAGTAGTTGGATATCACATCTCATGCTATAGGAAGGGTCTCAGGTTTGGTATTAGAAGCATTGAGTTATCACATCTCATGCTATAGGAAGGGTCTCAGGATTGGAATGGGAAGGACTTGGATATCACATCTCATGCTATAGATATGCTCTCAGGTTTGGAAAGGGAAGGAGTTGGATATCACATCTCATGCTATAGGAAGGGTCTCAGGATTGGAATGGGAAGTAGTTGGATATCACATCTCATGCTATAGGAAGGGTCTCAGTTTTGATATTAGAAGCATTGAGATATCACATCTTATGCTATCGGAAGTGTCTCAGGATTGGAATGGGAAGGACTTGGATATCACATCTCATGCTATAGATATGCTCTCAGGTTTAAAAAGGGAAGGAGTTGGATATCACATCTCATGCTATAGGAAGGGTCTCAGGATTGGAATGGGAAGTAGTTGGATATCACATCTCATGCTATAGGAAGGGTCTCAGGTTTGGTATAAGCATTGAGATATCACATCTCATGCTATAGGACGGGTCTCAGGATTGGAATGGAAGGAGTTGGATATCACATCTCATGCTAAAGGGAGGGTCTCAGGTTTGGAAGGGGAAGGATTTGGATATTACATCTCGTGTTATAGGAATGATCTCAGGTGTGGTATTAGAAGCATTGAGATATCACATCTCATGCTATCGGAAGGATCTCAGGTTTGGTGTTAGAAGCATTGAGATATCAAATCTCATGCTATAGGAAGGGTCTCAGGATTGGAATGGGAAGGAGTTGGATATCACATCTCATGCTATAGGAAGGGTCTCAGGATTGGAATGGGAAGGAGTTGTATATGACATCTCATGCCACAGTAAGGGTCTCAGGTTTGGTATAAGCATTGAGATATCACATCTCTGCTATCGGAAGGGTCTCAGGATTGGAATGGGAAGGAGTTGGATATCCCATCTTATGTTATAGGAAGGGTCTCAGGTTTGGTATTAGAAGCATTGAGATATCACATCTCATGCTATAGGAAGGGTCTCAGGATTGGAATGGGAAGGACTTGGATATCACATCTCATGCTATAGGGAGGGTCTCACGTTTGGAAAGGGAAGGAGTTGGATATCACATTTCATGTTAGAGGTAGGATCTCAGGTTTGGTATTAGAGGCATTGAGATATCACATCTCATGCTATCAGAAGGGTCTCAGGATTGGAATGGGAAGGAGTTGGATATCACATCTCATGCTAAAGGGAGGGTCTCAGGTTTGGAAGGGGAAGGATTTGGATATCACATCTCATGTTATAGGAAGGATCTCAGGTTTGGTATTAGAAGCATTGAGATATAACATCTCTGCTATCGGAAGTGGCTCAGGATTGGAATGAGAAGGAGTTGGATATCCCATCTCATGTTATAGGACGGGTCTCTGGTTTGGTATAAGCATTGAAATATCACATCTCATGCTATAGGAAGGGTCTCAGGATTGGAATGGGAAGGATTTGGATATCACATCTCATGCTATAGGAAGGGTCTCAGGTTTGGTATACGCATGGAGATATCACTTCTCATGCTATAGGAAGGGTCTCAGGATTGGAATGGGAAGGAGTTGGATATCACATCTCATGCTATAGGAAGGGTCTCAGGATTGGAATGGGAAGTAGTTGGATATCACATCTCATGCTATAGGAAGGGTCTCAGGTTTGGTATAAGCATTGAGATATCACATCTCATGCTATAGGACGGGTCTCAGGATTGGAATGGAAGGAGTTGGATATCACATATCATGCTAAAGGAAGGATCTCAAGATTGGAATGGGAAGTAGTTGGATATCACATCTCATGCTATAGGAAGGGTCTCAGGATTGGAATGGGAAGGATTTGGATATCAAATCTCATGCTATAGGGAGGGTCTCACATTTGGAAAGGGAAGGAGTTGGATATCACATTTCATGTTAGAGGTAGGATCTCAGGTTTGGTATTAGAGGCATTGAGATATCACATCTCATGCTATCAGAAGGGTCTCAGGATTGGAATGGGAAGGAGTTGGATATCACATCTCATGCTAAAGGGAGGGTCTCAGGTTTGGAAGGGGAAGGATTTGGATATCACATCTCATGTTATAGGAAGGATCTCAGGTTTGGTATCAGAAGCATTGAGATATGACATCTCATGCTATTGGAAGGATCTCAGGTTTGGTATTAGAGGCATTGAGATATCACATCTCATGCTAAAGGGAGGGTCTCAGGTTTGGAAGGGGAAGGATTTGGATATCACATCTCTTATTATAGGAAGGATCACAGGTTTGGTATTAGAAGCATTGAGATATCACATCTCTGCTATCGGAAGTGGCTCAGGATTGGAATGGGAAGGAGTTGGATATCCCATCTCATGTTATAGGACGGGTCTCTGGTTTGGTATAAGCATTGAGATATCACATCTCATGCTATAGGAAGGGTCTCAGGATTGGAATGGGAAGGATTTGGATATCACATCTCATGCTATAGGAAGGGTCTCAGGTTTGGTATACGCATGGAGATATCACTTCTCATGCTATAGGAAGGGTCTCAGGATTGGAATGGGAAGGAGTTGGATATCACATCTCATGTTATAGGAAGGATCTCAGGTTTGGTATTAGAAGCATTGAGATATCACATCTCATGCTATCAGAAGGGTCTCAGGATTGAAATGGGAAGGAGTTGGATATCACATCTCATGCTAAAGGGAGGGTCTCAGGTTTGGAATGGGAAGGATTTGGATATCACATCTCATGTTATCGGAAGGATCTCAGGTTTGGTATTAGAAGTATTGAGATATCATATCTCATGCTATAGGAAGGGTCTCAGGACTGGAATGGGAAGGAGTTGGATATCACATTTCATGCTAAAGGAAGGGTCTCAGGTTTGGTAGAAGCATTGAGATATCAAATCTCATGCTATAGGACGGGTCTCAGGATTGGAATGGAAGGAGTTGGATATCACATCTCATGCTAAAGGAAGGGTCTCAGGATTGGAATGGGAAGTAGTTGGATATCACATCTCATGCTATAGGAAGGGTCTCAGGTTTGGTATTAGAAGCATTGAGTTATCACATCTCATGCTATAGGAAGGGTCTCAGGATTGGAATGGGAAGGACTTGGATATCACATCTCATGCTATAGATATGCTCTCAGGTTTGGAAAGGGAAGGAGTTGGATATCACATCTCATGCTATAGGAAGGGTCTCAGGATTGGAATGGGAAGTAGTTGGATATCACATCTCATGCTATAGGAAGGGTCTCAGTTTTGATATTAGAAGCATTGAGATATCACATCTTATGCTATCGGAAGTGTCTCAGGATTGGAATGGGAAGGACTTGGATATCACATCTCATGCTATAGATATGCTCTCAGGTTTAAAAAGGGAAGGAGTTGGATATCACATCTCATGCTATAGGAAGGGTCTCAGGATTGGAATGGGAAGTAGTTGGATATCACATCTCATGCTATAGGAAGGGTCTCAGGTTTGGTATAAGCATTGAGATATCACATCTCATGCTATAGGACGGGTCTCATGATTGGAATGGAAGGAGTTGGATATCACATCTCATGCTAAAGGGAGGGTCTCAGGTTTGGAAGGGGAAGGATTTGGATATTACATCTCGTGTTATAGGAATGATCTCAGGTGTGGTATTAGAAGCATTGAGATATCACATCTCATGCTATCGGAAGGATCTCAGGTTTGGTGTTAGAAGCATTGAGATATCAAATCTCATGCTATAGGAAGGGTCTCAGGATTGGAATGGGAAGGAGTTGGATATCACATCTCATGCTATAGGAAGGGTCTCAGGATTGGAATGGGAAGGAGTTGTATATGACATCTCATGCCACAGGAAGGGTCTCAGGTTTGGTATAAGCATTGAGATATCACATCTCTGCTATCGGAAGGGTCTCAGGATTGGAATGGGAAGGAGTTGGATATCCCATCTTATGTTATAGGAAGGGTCTCAGGTTTGGTATTAGAAGCATTGAGATATCACATCTCATGCTATAGGAAGGGTCTCAGGATTGGAATGGGAAGGACTTGGATATCACATCTCATGCTATAGGGAGGGTCTCACGTTTGGAAAGGGAAGGAGTTGGATATCACATTTCATGTTAGAGGTAGGATCTCAGGTTTGGTATTAGAGGCATTGAGATATCACATCTCATGCTATCAGAAGGGTCTCAGGATTGGAATGGGAAGGAGTTGGATATCACATCTCATGCTAAAGGGAGGGTCTCAGGTTTGGAAGGGGAAGGATTTGGATATCACATCTCATGTTATAGGAAGGATCTCAGGTTTGGTATTAGAAGCATTGAGATATAACATCTCTGCTATCGGAAGTGGCTCAGGATTGGAATGGGAAGGAGTTGGATATCCCATCTCATGTTATAGGACGGGTCTCTGGTTTGGTATAAGCATTGAGATATCACATCTCATGCTATAGGAAGGGTCTCAGGATTGGAATGGGAAGGATTTGGATATCACATCTCATGCTATAGGAAGGGTCTCAGGTTTGGTATACGCATGGAGATATCACTTCTCATGCTATAGGAAGGGTCTCAGGATTGGAATGGGAAGGAGTTGGATATCACATCTCATGTTATAGGAAGGATCTCAGGTTTGGTATTAGAAGCATTGAGATATCACATCTCATGCTATCAGAAGGGTCTCAGGATTGGAATGGGAAGGAGTTGGATATCACATCTCATGCTAAAGGGAGGGTCTCAGGTTTGGAATGGGAAGGATTTGTATATCACATCTCATGTTATCGGAAGGATCTCAGGTTTGGTATTAGAAGTATTGAGATATCATATCTCATGCTATAGGAAGGGTCTCAGGACTGGAATGGGAAGGAGTTGGATATCACATCTCATGCTAAAGGAAGGGTCTCAGGTTTGGTAGAAGCATTGAGATATCACATCTCATGCTATAGGAAGGGTCTCAGGATTGGAATGGGAAGGACTTAGATATCACATATCATGCTATAGGGAGGGTCTCAGTTTTGATATTAGAAGCATTGAGATATCACATCTTATGCTATCGGAAGTGTCTCAGGATTGGAATGGGAAGGAGCTGGATATCACATCTCATGCTAAAGGAAGGGTCTCTGGTTTGGAACGGGAAGGAGTTGGATATCACATCTCATGTTATAGGAAGGGTCTCAGGTTTGGTATAAGCATTGAGATATCACATCTCTGCTATCGGAAGTGTCTCAGGATTGGAATGGGAAGGAGTTGGATATCCCATCTCATGCTATAGATAGGCTCTCAGGTTTGAAAAGGGAAGGAGTTGGATATCACATCTCATGCTATAGGAAGGGTCTCAGGATTGGAATGGGAAGTAGTTGGATATCACATCTCATGCTATAGGAAGGGTCTCAGGTTTGGTATAAGCATTGAGATATCACATCTCATGCTATAGGACGGGTCTCAGGATTGGAATGGAAGGAGTTGGATATCACATCTCATGCTATAGGAAGGATCTCAGGATTGGAATGGGAAGTAGTTGGATATCACATCTCATGCTATAGGAAGGGTCTCAGGTTTGGTATTAGAAGCATTGAGATATCACATCTCATGCTATAGGACGGGTCTCAGGATTGGAATGGAAGGAGTTGGATATCACATCTCATGTTATAGGAAGGATCTCAGGTTTGGTATTAGAAGGATTGAGACATCACATCTCATGCTATAGGAAGGGTCTCAGGATTGGAATGGGAAGGAGTTGGATATCACATCTCATGCTATAGGAAGGGTCTCAGGTTTGGTATAAGCATTGAGATATCACATCTCATGCTATAGGAAGGGTCTCAGGATTGGAATGGGAAGTAGTTGTATATGACATCTCATGCCATAGGAAGGGTCTCAGGTTTGGTATAAGCATTGAGATATCACTTCTCATGCTATAGGAAGTGTCTCAGGATTGGAATGGGAAGGAGTTGGATATCACATCTCATGTTATAGGAAGGATCTCAGGTTTGGTATTAGAAGCATTGAGACATCACATCTCATGCTATAGGAAGGGTCTCAGGATTGGAATGGGAAGGAGTTGGATATCACATCTCATGCTAAAGGGAGGGTCTCAGGTTTGGAAGGGGAAGGATTTCGATATTACATCTCGTGTTATAGGAATGATCTCAGGTTTGGTATTAGAAGCATTGAGATATCACATCTCATGCTATCGGAAGGATCTCAGGTTTGGTGTTAGAAGCATTGAGATATCAAATCTCATGCTATAGGAAGGGTCTCAGGATTGGAATGGGAAGGAGTTGGATATAACATCTCATGCTATAGGAAGGGTCTCAGGATTGGAAAGGGAAGGAGTTGTATATGGCATCTCATGCCACAGGAAGGGTCTCAGGTTTGGTATAAGCATTGAGATATCACATCTCTGCTATCGGAAGGGTCTCAGGATTGGAATGGGAAGGAGTAGGATATCCCATCTTATGTTATAGGAAGGGTCTCAGGTTTGGTATTAGAAGCATTGAGATATCACATCTCATGCTATAGGAAGGGTCTCAGGATTGGAATGGGAAGGACTTGAATATCACATCTCATGCTATAGGGAGGGTCTCACGTTTGGAAAGGGAAGGAGTTGGATATCACATTTCATGTTAGAGGTAGGATCTCAGGTTTGGTATTAGAGGCATTGAGATATCACATCTCATGCTATCAGAAGGGTCTCAGGATTGGAATGGGAAGGAGTTGGATATCACATCTCATGCTAAAGGGAGGGTCTCAGGTTTGGAAGGGGAAGGATTTGGATATCACATCTCATGTTATAGGAAGGATCTCAGGTTTGGTATCAGAAGCATTGAGATATGACATCTCATGCTTGGAAGGATCTCAGGTTTGGTATTAGAGGCATTGAGATATCACATCTCATGCTAAAGGGAGGGTCTCAGGTTTGGAAGGGGAAGGATTTGGATATCACATCTCTTATTATAGGAAGGATCACAGGTTTGGTATTAGAAGCATTGAGATATCACATCTCATGCTATCGGAAGGGTCTCATGATTGGAATGGGAAGGAGTTGGATATCACATCTCATGCTATAGGAAGGGTCTCAGGTTTGGAACGGGAAGGAGTTGGATATCACATCTCATGTTATAGGAAGAGTCTCAGGTTTGGTATAAGCATTGAGATATCACATCTCTGCTATCGGAGGTGTCTCAGGTTTGGAACGGGAAGGAGTTGGATATCCCATCTCATGTTATAGGACGGGTCTCAGGTTTGATATTAGAAGCATTGAGATATCACATCGCATGCTGTAGGAAGGGTCTCAGGTTTGGAATGGGAAGGATTTGGATATCACATTTCATGTCATAGGAAGGATCTCAGGTTTGGTATTAGAAGCATTGATATATCACATCTCATGCTATAGGAATGGTCTCAGGATTGGAATGGGTTGGAGTTGGATATTACATTCTTGCTATAGGAAGGGTCTCATGTTTGGAATGGGAAGGAGTTGGATATCACATATGGTATAGGAAGTGTCTCAGGTTTGGAACGGGAATGAGTTGGATATCACATCTCATGTTATAAGAAGGGTTTCAGGTTTGGTATAAGCATTGAGATATCACATCTCTGCTATCGGAAGTGGCTCAGGATTGGAATGGGAAGGAGTTGGATATCCCATCTCATGTTATAGGACGGGTCTCTGGTTTGGTATAAGCATTGAGATATCACATCTCATGCTATAGGAAGGGTCTCAGGATTGGAATGGGAAGGATTTGGATATCACATCTCATGCTATAGGAAGGGTCTCAGGTTTGGTATACGCATGGAGATATCACTTCTCATGCTATAGGAAGGGTCTCAGGATTGGAATGGGAAGGAGTTGTATATCACATCTCATGCTATAGGAAGGGTCTCAGGCTTGGTATAAGCATGGAGATATCACTTCTTATGCTATAGGAAGGGTCTCAGGATTGGAATGGGAAGGAGTTGGATATCACATCTCATGTTATAGGAAGGATCTCAGGTTTGGTATTAGAAGCATTGAGACATCACATCTCATGCTATGGGAAGGGTCTCAGGATTGGAATGGGAACGAGTTGGATATCACATCTCATGCAATAGGAAGGGTCTCAGGTTTGGTATAAGCATTGAGATATCACATCTCATGCTATAGGAAGGGTCTCAGGATTGGAATGGGAAGGAGTTGTATATGACATCTCAGGCCATAGCAAGGGTCTAAGGTTTGGTATAAGCATTGAGATATCACATCTCTGCTATCGGAAGGGTCTCAGGATTGGAATGGGAAGGAGTTGGATATCCCATCTCATGTTATAGGAAGGGTCTCAGGTTTGGTATTAGAAGCATTGAGATATCACATCTCATGCTATAGGAAGGGTCTCAGGATTGGAATGGGAAGGACTTGGATGTCAGATCTCTTCTATAGGGAGGGTCTCAAGTTTGATATTAGAAGCATTGAGATAACAAATCTCTTGATATCGGAAGGGTGTCAGGATTGGAATGGGAAGGAGTTGGATATCACATCTCATGATAAAGGAAGGGTCTAAGGTTTGGAAGGGGAAGGATTTGGATATCACATCTCATGTTATAGGACGGGTCTCAGGTTTGGTATTAGAAGCATTGAGATATAAAGTCTCATGGTATAGGAAGGGTCTCAGAATTGGAATGGGAAGGAGTTGGATATCACATCTCAAGCTATAGGAAGGGTCTCAGGATTGGAATGGGAAGGAGTTTGATATCACATCTCATGCCATAGTATGGGTCTCAGGTTTGGTAGAAGCATTGGGATATCACATCTCATGCTATCGGAAGGGTATCAGGATTGGATTTGGAAGGAGTTGGATATCCCATCTCATGCTATAGGAAGGGTCTCAGGTTGGAATGGGAAGGAGTTGGATATCACATCTCATGTTATAGGAAGGGTCTCAGGATTGGAATGGGAAGGACTTGGATATCATATCTCATGCTATAGGAAGGCTCTCAGGTTTGGAAGGGGAAGGAGTTGGATATCACATTTCATGTTAGAGGAAGGATCTCAGGTTTGGTATTAGAGGCATTGAGATATCACATCTCATGCTATAGGAAGGTTCTCAGGATTGGAATGGGAAGGAGTTGGATATCACATCTCAAGCTATAGGAAGGGTCTCAGGTTTGGTATAAGCATTGAGATATCACATCTCATGCTATAGGAAGGGTCTCAGGATTGGAATGGGAAGGAGTTTGATATCACATCTCATGTTATAGGAAAGATATCAGGTTTGGTATTAGAAACATTGAGACATCACATCTCATGTTATAGGAAGGGTCTCAGGATTGGAATGGGAAGAAGTTGGATATCACATCTCATGTTATAGGACGGGTCTCAGGTTTGGTATTAGAAGCATTGAGATATCACATCGCATGCTGTAGGAAGGGTCTCAGGATTGGAATGGGAAGGAGTTGGATATTACATTCTTGCTATAGGAAGGGTCTCATGTTTGGAATGGGAAGGATTTGGATATCACATATGCTATAGGAAGGGTCTCAGGTTTGGAACGGGAAGGAGTTGGATATCACATCTCATGCTATAGGAAGGGTCTCAGGACTGGAATGGGAAGGAGTTGGATATCACATCTCATGCTAAAGGAAGGGTCTCAGGTTTGGTAAAAGCATTGAGATATCACATCTCATGCTATAGGAAGGGTCTCAGGATTGGAATGGGAAGGACTTAGATATCACATATCATGCAATAGGGAGGGTCTCAGTTTTGATATTAGAAGCATTGAGATATCACATCTTATGCTATCGGAAGTGTCTCAGGATTGGAATGGGAAGGAGCTGGATATCACATCTCATGCTAAAGGAAGGGTCTCAGGTTTGGAACGGGAAGGAGTTGGATATCACATCTCATGTTATAGGAAGGGTCTCAGGTTTGGTATAAGCATTGAGATATCACATCTCTGCTATCGGAAGTGTCTCAGGATTGGAATGGGAAGGAGTTGGATATCCCATCTCATGCTATCGATAGGCTCTCAGGTTTGAAAAGGGAAGGAGTTGGATATCACATCTCATGCAATAGGAAGGGTCTCAGGATTCGAATGGGAAGTAGTTGGATATCACATCTCATGCTATAGGAAGGGTCTCAGGTTTGGTATAAGCATTGAGATATCACATCTCATGCTATAGGACGGGTCTCAGGATTGGAATGGAAGGAGTTGGATATCACATCTCATGCTAAAGGAAGGATCTCAGGATTGGAATGGGAAGTAGTTGGATATCACATCTCATGCTATAGGAAGGGTCTCAGGTTTGGTATTAGAAGCATTGAGATATCACATCTCATGCTATAGGAAGGGTCTCAGGATTGGAATGGGAAGGAGTTGGATATCACATCTCATGCTATAGGAAGGGTCTCAGGTTTGGTATAAGCATTGAGATATCACATCTCATGCTATAGGAAGGGTCTCAGGATTGGAATGGGAAGGAGTTGTATATGACATCTCAGGCCATAGCAAGGGTCTAAGGTTTGGTATAAGCATTGAGATATCACATCTCTGCTATCGGAAGGGTCTCAGGATTGGAATGGGAAGGAGTTGGATATCCCATCTCATGTTATAGGAAGGGTCTCAGGTTTGGTATTAGAAGCATTGAGATATCACATCTCATGCTATAGGAAGGGTCTCAGGATTGGAATGGGAAGGACTTGGATGTCAGATCTCATGCTATAGGGAGGGTCTCAAGTTTGATATTAGAAGCACTGAGATAACAAATCTCATGATATCGGAAGGGTGTCAGGATTGGAATGGGAAGGAGTTGGATATCACATCTCATGATAAAGGAAGGGTCTAAGGTTTGGAAGGGGAAGGATTTGGATATCACATCTCATGTTATAGGACGGGTCTCAGGTTTGGTATTAGAAGAATTGAGATATAAAGTCTCATGGTATAGGAAGGGTCTCAGAATTGGAATGGGAAGGAGTTGGATATCACATCTCAAGCTATAGGAAGGGTCTCAGGATTGGAATGGGAAGGAGTTTGATATCACATCTCATGCCATAGTATGGGTCTCAGGTTTGGTAGAAGCATTGGGATATCACATCTCATGCTATCGGAAGGGTATCAGGATTGGATTTGGAAGGAGTTGGATATCCCATCTCATGCTATAGGAAGGGTCTCAGGTTGGAATGGGAAGGAGTTGGATATCACATCTCATGTTATAGGAAGGGTCTCAGGATTGGAATGGGAAGGACTTGGATATCATATCTCATGCTATAGGAAGGCTCTCAGGTTTGGAAGGGGAAGGAGTTGGATATCACATTTCATGTTAGAGGAAGGATCTCAGGTTTGGTATTAGAGGCATTGAGATATCACATCTCATGCTATAGGAATGTTCTCAGGATTGGAATGGGAAGGAGTTGGATATCACATCTCAAGCTATAGGAAGGGTCTCAGGTTTGGTATAAGCATTGAGATATCACATCTCATGCTATAGGAAGGGTCTCAGGATTGGAATGGGAAGGAGTTTGATATCACATCTCATGTTATAGGAAAGATATCAGGTTTGGTATTAGAAACATTGAGACATCACATCTCATGTTATAGGAAGGGTCTCAGGATTGGAATGGGAAGAAGTTGGATATCACATCTCATGTTATAGGACGGGTCTAAGGTTTGGTATTAGAAGCATTGAGATATCACATCGCATGCTGTAGGAAGGGTCTCAGGATTGGAATGGGAAGGAGTTGGATATTACATTCTTGCTATAGGAAGGGTCTCATGTTTGGAATCGGAAGGATTTGGATATCACATATGCTATAGGAAGGGTCTCAGGTTTGGAACGGGAAGGAGTTGGATATCATATCTCATGCTATAGGAAGGGTCTCAGGACTGGAATGGGAAGGAGTTGGATATCACATCTCATGCTAAAGGAAGGGTCTCAGGTTTGGTAGAAGCATTGAGATATCACATCTCATGCTATAGGAAGGGTCTCAGGATTGGAATGGGAAGGACTTAGATATCACATATCATGCAATAGGGAGGGTCTCAGTTTTGATATTAGAAGCATTGAGATATCACATCTTATGCTACCGGAAGTGTCTCAGGATTGGAATGGGAAGGAGCTGGATATCACATCTCATGCTTAAGGAAGGGTCTCAGGTTTGGAACGGGAAGGAGTTGGATATCACATCTCATGTTATAGGAAGGGTCTCAGGTTTGGTATAAGCATTGAGATATCACATCTCTGCTATCGGAAGTGTCTCAGGATTGGAATGGGAAGGAGTTGGATATCCCATCTCATGCTATAGATAGGCTCTCAGGTTTGAAAAGGGAAGGAGTTGGATATCACATCTCATGCTATAGGAAGGGTCTCAGGATTGGAATGGGAAGTAGTTGGATATCACATCTCATGCTATAGGAAGGGTCTCAGGTTTGGTATAAGCATTGAGATATCACATCTCATGCTATAGGACGGGTCTCAGGATTGGAATGGAAGGGGTTGGATATCACATCTCATGCTAAAGGAAGGGTCTCAGGATTGGAATGGGAAGTAGTTGGATATCACATCTCATGCTATAGGAAGGGTCTCAGGTTTGGTATTAGAAGCATTGAGATATCACATCTCATGCTATAGGAAGGGTCTCAGGATTGGAATGGGAAGGACTTGGATATCACATCGCATGCTATAGATATGCTCTCAGGTTTGGAAAGGGAAGGAGTTGGATATCACATCTCATGCTATAGGAAGGGTCTCAGGATTGGAATGGGAAGTAGTTGGATATCACATCTCATGCTATAGGAAGGGTCTCAGGTTTGGTATAAGCATTGAGATATCACATCTCATGCTATAGGACGGGTCTCAGGATTGGAATGGAAGGAGTTGGATATCACATCTCATGTTATAGGAAGGATCTCAGGTTTGGTATTAGAAGGATTGAGACATCACATCTCATGCTATAGGAAGGGTCTCAGGATTGGAATGGGAAGGAGTTGGATATCACATCTCATGCTATAGGAAGGGTCTCAGGATTGGAATGGGAAGGAGTTGTATATGACATCTCATGCCGTAGGAAGGGTCTCAGGTTTGGTATAAGCATTGAGATATCACTTCTCATGCTATAGGAAGTGTCTCAGGATTGGAATGGGAAGGAGTTGGATATCACATCTCATGTTATAGGAAGGATCTCAGGTTTGGTATTAGAAGCATTGAGACATCACATCTCATGCTATAGGAAGGGTCTCAGGATTGGAATGGGAAGGAGTTGGATATCACATCTCATGCTAAAGGGAGGGTCTCAGGTTTGGAAGGGGAAGGATTTCGATATTACATCTCGTGTTATAGGAATGATCTCAGGTTTGGTATTAGAAGCATTGAGATATCACATCTCATGCTATCGGAAGGATCTCGGGTTTGGTGTTAGAAGCATTGAGATATCAAATCTCATGCTATGGGAAGGGTCTCAGGATTGGAATGGGAAGGAGTTGGATATCACATCTCATGCTATAGGAAGGGTCTCAGGATTGGAATGGGAAGGAGTTGTATATGACATCTCATGCCACAGGAAGGGTCTCAGGTTTGGTATAAGCATTGAGATATCACATCTCTGCTATCGGAAGGGTCTCAGGATTGGAATGGGAAGGAGTTGGATATCCCATCTTATGTTATAGGAAGGGTCTCAGGTTTGGTATTAGAAGCATTGAGATATCACATCTCATGCTATAGGAAGGGTCTCAGGATTGGAATGGGAAGGACTTGGATATCACATCTCATGCTATAGGGAGGGTCTCACATTTGGAAAGGGAAGGAGTTGGATATCACATTTCATGTTAGAGGTAGGATCTCAGGTTTGGTATTAGAGGCATTGAGATATCACATCTCATGCTATCAGAAGGGTCTCAGGATTGGAATGGGAAGGAGTTGGATATCACATCTCATGCTAAAGGGAGGGTCTCAGGTTTGGAAGGGGAAGGATTTGGATATCACATCTCATGTTATAGGAAGGATCTCAGGTTTGGTATCAGAAGCATTGAGATATGACATCTCATGCTATTGGAAGGATCTCAGGTTTGGTATTAGAGGCATTGAGATATCACATCTCATGCTAAAGGGAGGGTCTCAGGTTTGGAAGGGGAAGGATTTGGATATCACATCTCTTATTATAGGAAGGATTACAGGTTTGGTATTAGAAGCATTGAGATATCACATCTCTGCTATCGGAAGTGGCTCAGGATTGGAATGGGAAGGAGTTGGATATCCCATCTCATGTTATAGGACGGGTCTCTGGTTTGGTATAAGCATTGAGATATCACATCTCATGCTATAGGAAGGGTCTCAGGATTGGAATGGGAAGGATTTGGATATCACATCTCATGCTATAGGAAGGGTCTCAGGTTTGGTATACGCATGGAGATATCACTTCTCATGCTATAGGAAGGGTCTCAGGATTGGAATGGGAAGGAGTTGGATATCACATCTCATGTTATAGGAAGGATCTCAGGTTTGGTATTAGAAGCATTGAGATATCACATCTCAAGCTATCAGAAGGGTCTCAGGATTGAAATGGGAAGGATTTGGATATCACATCTCATGCTAAAGGGAGGGTCTCAGGTTTGGAATGGGAAGGATTTGGATATCACATCTCATGTTATCGGAAGGATCTCAGGTTTGGTATTAGAAGTATTGAGATATCATATCTCATGCTATAGGAAGGGTCTCAGGACTGGAATGGGAAGGAGTTGGATATCACATTTCATGCTAAAGGAAGGGTCTCAGGTTTGGTAGAAGCATTGAGATATCACATCTCATGCTATAGGAAGGGTCTCAGGATTGGAATGGGAAGGACTTAGATATCACATATCATGCTATAGGGAGGGTCTCAGTTTTGATATTAGAAGCATTGAGATATCACATCTTATGCTATCGGAAGTGTCTCAGGATTGGAATGGGAAGGAGCTGGATATCACATCTCATGCTAAAGGAAGGGTCTCAGGTTTGGAACGGGAAGGAGTTGGATATCACATCTCATGTTATAGGAAGGGTCTCAGGTTTGGTATAAGCATTGAGATATCACATCTCTGCTATCAGAAGTGTCTCAGGATTGGAATGGGAAGGAGTTGGATATCCCATCTCATGCTATAGATAGGCTCTCAGGTTTAAAAAGGGAAGGAGTTGGATATCACATCTCATGCTATAGGAAGGGTCTCAGGATTGGAATGGGAAGTAGTTGGATATCACATCTCATGCTATAGGAAGGGTCTCAGGTTTGGTATAAGCATTGAGATATCACATCTCATGCTATAGGACGGGTCTCAGGATTGGAATGGAAGGAGTTGGATATCACATCTCATGCTAAAGGAAGGGTCTCAGGATTGGAATGGGAAGTAGTTGGATATCACATCTCATGCTATAGGAAGGGTCTCAGGTTTGGTATTAGAAGCATTGAGATATCACATCTCATGCTATAGGAAGGGTCTCAGGATTGGAATGGGAAGGACTTGGATATCACATCTCATGCTATAGATATGCTCTCAGGTTTGGAAAGGGAAGGAGTTGGATATCACATCTCATGCTATAGGAAGGGTCCCAGGACTGGAATCGGAAGGAGTTGGATATCACATTTCATGCTAAAGGAAGGGTCTCAGGTTTGGTAGAAGCATTGAGATATCACATCTCATGCTATAGGAAGGGTCTCAGGATTGGAATGGGAAGGACTTAGATATCACATATCATGCTATAGGGAGGGTCTCAGTTTTGATATTAGAAGCATTGAGATATCACATCTTATGCTATCGGAAGTGTCTCAGGATTGGAATGGGAAGGAGCTGGATATCACATCTCATGCTAAAGGAAGGGTCTCAGGTTTGGAACGGGAAGGAGTTGGATATCACATCTCATGTTATAGGAAGGGTCTCAGGTTTGGTATAAGCATTGAGATATCACATCTCTACTATCGGAGTGTCTCAGGATTGGAATGGGAAGGAGTTGGATATCCCATCTCATGCTATAGATAGGCTCTCAGGTTTAAAAAGGGAAGGAGTTGGATATCACATCTCATGCTATAGGAAGGGTCTCAGGATTGGAATGGGAAGTAGTTGGATATCACATCTCATGCTATAGGAAGGGTCTCAGGTTTGGTATAAGCATTGAGATATCACATCTCATGCTATAGGACGGGTCTCAGGATTGGAATGGAAGGAGTTGGATATCACATCTCATGCTAAAGGAAGGGTCTCAGGATTGGAATGGGAAGTAGTTGGATATCACATCTCATGCTATAGGAAGGGTCTCAGGTTTGGTATTAGAAGCATTGAGATATCACATCTCATGCTATAGGAAGGGTCTCAGGATTGGAATGGGAAGGACTTGGATATCACATCTCATGCTATAGATATGCTCTCAGGTTTGGAAAGGGAAGGAGTTGGATATCACATCTCATGCTATAGGAAGGGTCTCAGGATTGGAATGGGAAGTAGTTGGATATCACATCTCATGCTATAGGAAGGGTCTCAGGTTTGGTATAAGCATTGAGATATCACATCTCATTCTATAGGACGGGTCTCAGGATTGGAATGGAAGGAGTTGGATATCACATCTCATGTTATAGGAAGGATCTCAGGTTTGGTATTAGAAGGATTGAGACATCACATCTCATGCTATAGGAAGGGTCTCAGGATTGGAATGGGAAGGAGTTGGATATTCCATCTCATGCTATAGGAAGGGTCTCAGGTTTGGTATAAGCATTGAGATATCACATCTCATGCTATAGGAAGGGTCTCAGGATTGGAATGGGAAGGAGTTGTATATGACATCTCATGCCGTAGGAAGGGTCTCAGGTTTGGTATAAGCATTGAGATATCACTTCTCATGCTATAGGAAGTGTCTCAGGATTGGAATGGGAAGGAGTTGGATATCACATCTCATGTTATAGGAAGGATCTCAGGTTTGGTATTAGAAGCATTGAGACATCACATCTCAGGATTGGAATGGGAAGGAGTTGGATATCACATCTCATGCTATAGGGAGGGTCTCAAGTTTGATATTAGATGCATTGAGATAACAAATCTCATGATATCGGAAGGGTGTCAGGATAATGGGAAGGAGTTGGATATCACATCTCATGATAAAGGAACTGTCTATATACAGTTGGCAAATCCTTGCATGTTTTTTCATCAAAAGCTTTGTGTGGTGATTGTTCAAATTCCTGCAAACTAGTTTCTACTTCCATTTCATTTGGTATTTGTTCAGCTGCACAGTCATGTAAGTCAGCTAACCCTTGAGCAATTGGGTTCTTTTTATTTTGTCCATATCTCACTTCTACGGGAAAACCTTGTAATGCCAGCGTCCATGAAGTGATTCTGGATTGCGCTAGATTACCTGATCTAATTCTTTTACTCTCTAAAAATTGCAAAGGTTGATGATTTGTTTCAATAATTACCTTTTCTCCCTGAACAATGGGGCGGAAATGTTGTAGCGCCCACACAGTGGTTAATAGGGCCTTTTCACATTCATTAAATTTCATTTCAACTTGGGAAAATGCCTTACTTGCATATGCAATGGTTTTGTGATTCAAATTGTGTTTTTGTGATAACACTGCTGACATACAATGTTCAGAAAAACCTATTTCTATAAAGAAATCCCTGTCCTTTATGGGGTATGCTAAACATGGTGCCTTTACAAGACATTCCTTTAATTTAGCCACTGCATCAGACTGCCCTTTTTCCCATTTCCAGGGAGTATTCAGTTTAAGCAGTTTAGTCAATGGTTGAGTGATTTCTGCATAATTTTCAATGAACTTTCTGTTATAGCCTGTCATCCCTAATAAACTTTTTACTCCTTTCACATTTTTAGGATCTTTTAATCTTTGTATGGCCTCTATTTTCTTCTTTTGTGGATTTAGCCCATGTTCAGTCACTTCATGCCCTAGAAAGTTCACTTTTTTCTTGCACCATTGTGCTTTTTGCAAAGATATTTTGGCGCCTGCTTTCTGCAATTGGCCAAGTACATGTCTTATTTCATCAAAATGGCTTTTCAGGCTTTCATTTTTTATCAGTACATCGTCCACATAAACTATTTTTCCTCTTTCCGCTGCATCCGGCATGGCCTTTCTCAAAAATATGCCAAATTCACTCCCACTATTGATGTACCCGAACGGAGTTCTAAGCCAGGCATATTGAGTCCTGTCAAATGTAAAAGAAAATAAATGTTGTATCTCCTCTGCCAATGGCACGCACCAATATCCAGAGGTGAGATCTAATGTGGTAAATACATTTGAACCATGTACCTGAGCTAGGCCCTGATCAATGAATGGCAGTGGCCATCTAAATATTGGTACTCTTTTATTTAACTCTCTCAAGTCTGCACACAGCCGCCATTGACCATTTGGCTTCAATACACCTAAAATAGGTGTATTGGATGTGCTATGAATGGGCCTGATGATTCCCCGTGATTCCAAATTTTTAATAATCTCTGCCAATGATTCTAAACATGCCAGCGGTAGTCTATACTGGCGTACAAACACTGGGTTTCTGCTACACCCTTCTGGTAGTGTGGCCACATGTAAATCAGTTAAACCACAATCATAAGCATCTTTTGCAAATACATCCTTAAACTCCATAAATATCTCCCTCAGATTGTCCCTCTCTTCATTGCTTTCACATGCATCCGCTAAGGAGATCTGCTCTTCTACCATTTTGGAAAATTCTGGAAAATCTTCTGGTAAGGGAATCTCAGCGCTTTCTTCTAACTGTGTGGCTGTGTCTTTTTGTAAAGCTGCCACTTTTAAATATTTTGGCATATCAGCTTCCACTTCAATGGGCTGATTTTCTGTTTCATTTTCATTTAAATTAAATATTATGCAATCCTCTTGATGGCAGCACACTGTCTCATTTGAATCATAAGGATACACAGAATGAATTTTAAATATTCCTTTGGGCTGAGAGTCCAAGTGTTCTGGCAACTCGCCCTTGGCATCTACATATTTTTCAGGAATATTCCCAATCACCATGTTATTTAAATCTGCCGTATAATGTGATTTTTGTATGGGCATTCCTAATGGGGAGTTTTCTTCTAAATGAATATCCTGACAACCTTTATTATTTACCATGATTTTTACAGATCCCTCACCAATGTCTACCAATGGAATGTATTCATAATCCAGGCCTTGCTGTTTTATGGATTCATTCAGGCATACAAATGCATCAGAGCCTTTCATCTGCTGTCCATTTTTGCATTTCAGTGTTATTGCAAACTGTTTTGTAAATGCAGGAATAATAGTATTTTTCCTCATTTGTAATTCGATTGCATAAGGAACCAGTTGTGCACAATGATAAGCCCTTCTTTTGTCTTCAAATTCAGGTGCCGGACCACCTAGGCGTGACCATATTTTTTGATTAAGGAAATCTAACACCATACACATTCTGTGCATGATGTCATTTCCCATGTAAAATTCATTTTGTGCTCCACTCACTATCCATACATTATGGTAAATTGTTTTCTGCCCAATGCTAATTTTAAGCATGCATCTGCCTGCAATTCGGTTTTCAAAGTCTGGACTGTCCAAGCAAGAAACATATTGGTTTTTAATCCTAAATCTCGGGATTTCTTCCCTTTCCATTATTTTTTGCAACAATTTCTCATTAATGAAACTCCTTTCATGTTCAAGCGCTAAAGTGGCTTTTATTGTTTTAAAATAGTCATTTATACCAACATGAACCCATGGTTGCTCATCTTCCATGTGTATTTCTGCCAGAGTGGTAATGTGTTTTTCTGAATCTGTTTTAGGAGCAATATTCTGTTTGCACGTTTTCTCTTTTAGATAAAAACATAATGTGTGCTCATCTATGGCAGTCTGCCAATTTTTCCTTGGGTCCAAGTATATTTGTACAGGTAGTTTTTCATTGTCGCTCTGCATTTTATCTTGACACATTAATATGACAATGACACTAGGTATGCAGCTATTCTGTAGATATACCTCCACAGCATCATTTGTTTTGGCAACGGTGTGACATTCATTTATATTGCTGTTTTGTGATTTTAGTTTCTTAGACCTCAATGGTTTTTTGGTTAAGGACCACAGCACTCCATTCACCCCATCTATGAGAGGAGACAATCTTTTCAGGCAATCTGTCCCCATCAGAAATGGAATTTCACAAATAGATGTGATCAATACCTCTTGTTTCATTCTGTGCTTTCCTATTTTTATGTCAACCTCAGTTACACCTATGATGGGCACCTCCTCCCCATTAAAGTTATGCACTGGGCCTTGATTTTCCTTCACTGTGATCTGACTCTGTGGAGGCCTCCCTTCATTGATACTCTTTACCAGCTCCTTGGACATAATTGTGGCCTGTGCGCCAGTGTCAATCATAGCAAAGGTGTGGCATTTTTCTTCTACAGTGATGGGTGCATAATATCTGTCCTCAACTTCCTCTAATACACATAAGAAATGTGAATTCTTACTGATTTCAGGGCTCACCTTTCTCAGGTCTTTTTCACTTTTGGCTAAGCACATTGGTAAATGGAAAGACATTTTCCCCTCCTTTTTACCCATTTCTGCGCGAGATTTTTTATTCATTTCTCCATGATCAGAGGTTTTTTGGAGTGTGGCCACTGTTCGCCCATCCATCTGGGTAACATCAGAGACCACATTACAATCCTCCAACTGAACCTGTGTAACAACATCATTCAGCAATTTGTCATTTTTTAATTCTGTGCATTTGTGATCATTTAGTGTGATACCAGCCCTTTCATCCTCTTCAAAAATATGTGGCTCAAAGAATTCTTCAGGTGATTGACTTGTACCCTCCTTGTGAGTATTTCCTTTTTCTGTCTGTGTTTGGTCATTGTTTTGCTTGCCCAGGGAAGGAGCTATAGCATCCCCACTTACTCCCTGTTCACTGGTATTCCCCATGCATGAGTCATTTTTCTTAAATCTGTTCCTTTGTTCTTTTGGAATTCCTAATGTTTCTTTTTCATTTGTGCAAATCTTTACTGTTTTATTTAGCTCTAAGTTAAACCGTACCTCTTTTTTAGAAGTATTTGCACTTTCTGTCACAATTTCATTTACTGGTACTTTCATTTTTAATCCATTAGGCATCTCAGAGTCGTTATGCAAAATTATATCAGAGCAATCTGTCATTTTGGCACTGCAGTTATCATGAGTACTTAGTCACTTTTCGGAAGCCCCCCGGTCATTGCTATGGCCATCAGCCCCCTCTTTGGAAGGTTGTTTTTGCGCTGTATAGAGCTTTCCTATTTGCTCAGCTAACATTTTCACTTGGGCCTCAAGGCACTGGAACCTTTCCATCTCTCTAGGATCCTCTTTCTGTGGCCTAGGTCGATATTGCTTGTTTTCCCCCTGATTGGATCTATTCTGATACCTCTCAGGTGATTGATGTCGGTTGGGATGGTTTCTGAACTCTTGATTCATTTGTGGAGGGGAGCGGGCTGCACCCATCCTTTGATTATAGTCCCCTGGTGGGGAATCATTGTACTGGCGTGGACTGTAGTTCACGTTTTGCCTCATGTCCTGTCTCTCAGATTGTGGGTACTGGCCCCTATGTTGATTTCCATTATCAGTAAATCGATCCACATATCGGGGCCTATCCTGATTACCATATATCATGGTGCTGGGATCAAATCTGCTCTGTGTCCCCAATGACTGGTAGGGACCATCATTTCTTTGATCTTGATTTTGTCTCTGGTTATTGTTCATACCTGCCATATCAGGCCGGTATCCTACCCGGGGTCTGTCCCCTAAATACCTAGGGCTGATGTAGCTCTCTCTATTACTAGGATCATGTGATTGGAACATTGGTACAGGAAATGGCGATCTTTGTTGATTACCCCTTTGTTCAGGTGTCACATTATTTTTACCTTGGCTTTGAGCAGACTCAAGGGACATTTTGGCTGATCTGATTTCCATTACTGTGGCTGAGGGTTCTTTAGATTTAGGTCTAGTATCTTTCATTGTATCACTTTCTCTACCCTGACAATAGAGTACCTCATATAGTTTTGTGCTTTGATGTACAATCCATTCAAGGGACTTGTCACGGTCAAATTCACGGACCAATTGGGATTTGATGTCTTTCTGTAGCCCATAGAAGTATGTAGTTTTAAACTCATTGGAATTTGAGTCAAAAGATACATCAAAGCGAGAAAATGCTCTTTTTAAGTCTTGTAAAAATTGGCGAGGGGATATATTAGGTCCAGCAGTAATTGTGTACGCGACTTTCTTTGCCTCCTGCAATGACTGAAAAGGAGAAAAATGACGCCTAATTTCTTTTTCAAACTCCAGCCATGTCATATTCTGCTGTTCATTTAATCCCCTTATGATGCTGGCCGTCGGGGCATCTAAAGTTAAATGAAAATATTGTCTGTACTGTTCCTTAGGTATCTGGAGTGCTTTAAAAATGTCATGCACCGCTTCTAAGTGATCCTCAATGCAGCATTCACCTCCCTTTTTAAATGGTTTGATCAGGGCTTTAATGGATTTCATTATTTTTATGGGGCTACTTGTTGTAATGCATGGAATTGCATTATTTTGTGATTCAATCCTGTTTTCAGGTGTATGAGATTGGTGGCTGCCCCCAATGGGAGTATCAAATCCCCCAAGGGCGCTGCAACCAAGTTCAGTCACCGGCCCAGTCACTGGAGCACTAGCTCTTTGGGCAGAGCTAGAATTCACCTCCACTCCATTGAATGTGGTACCTGCCGCCTCTCCTGGGACCTGGGAATGCACATTTGCTGTTCTAAGTCCTTACACTTTTTAAGGAGTCTGTTGGCTTCATCTTGCAAATAGTTGTTTTCACCATTCATTTTATTAATCACCTCCTGCATGTCGCACATTTGCATTTGGCATTCATTGAACTCTTTATTTCTCTTGTCTCTTTCTTGAATCATTTTAATCATTTCTTGTTCTGCACTCTGGAGATCACCTTCTTTTTCACAATGTTCTTTTTGTAAAATCTGCATTTCTGAAACAACCTCATCTTTATCCTGCCTAATGTGATCCACTAAGGCTTTTAAGTGTGCCAATTCTTGCTCACTATCTTCAAATTGTTTCTTGCTTTTGGATAACTGAGTATCAAAGTCTCTGCATTTTAATTGCATGTCTTTTTGCAATACATCCAATTCTGCTCTCAACATTTCCTGATTTTTACTTGCCCCCTCTAATTCAGTCTTTAACCTGTTAATTAGCTGAGTATCATTCTCTTGCATTCGCAGGGACTTGTTTAAAATAAACCATATTTTGCCGCATAGCCGTATTAAACAGTCTTTCTCTGCACTTTTATCGGCTGCATTCAATAATCTTGTAAGGCAGACCTGAATTATGCTGCCTTCTGCAAAAATATTGTCTAGTTTTTCTTTCTGCACCTCACCCTGAATGCGGTTACTCCATTCTAACGTGCTATTTGACGACCAATTCCCATGTGCAAACAACTTTGCCTCTAAATATTGCACTAGATCTGAGAATGTGGTTTCCCTTTGTGACATTCTGAAATTCGTTTTTAGTGGCACACTGTTATTATAAAATGGGTTCCCTTTAATGTGCAAATGGCAGTGTGAGACACGCTTGCCACGCCCAGTAGGTACTCTATGATCACTTTCCCGGCCTGCAACGCACCATAAATATGTAGGGTATTTTGTGGAGATTTGGGGCCTGACGGTATTTTATTACCGCCGAAAAATAACTTAGCAATAATCACTCCTTGTATTCAGATTTGGCCATGTGCAACAATAATACAGTGGACATGCATTATTTCAGCACCCAGACATGCATATTTGGTATGCGTGGTTGGTATGCGTGGTTGGTGGTATTTTGGTGAGCATAATTCCCTTGTTTTATTTGTGGCCCCAATGTCCAGAATCCCTTATCTTTGCTTAGATTTTTCATGTAATCACTAGAGAGACCTCAGACCTACATTTTAGGAATACCACATTTTCGGTGTTAGTGTTAGTGTGCCACCATGGGCGATCTCACTGACTTATTTACGACAGAGAGCTATATGTGGTAATTTTGTGGTAATTTCCACTACCTTATATACGGTAGGGAACTATGTTCAGAGAGTCCCTCTTCCCGTTGGCTCATGTACCTCCAACGAGCTATGCTACAAACAATCACTCTCAACTGTCCATACTGAATATGATCATGCACACATCTGTCTTAAAATGACAATTGCATTGTTTAAAAATCTCCCCTCATCATCAGCACTGTATTGGTAAATAGAAGACACACCACTCGTCTGCTTTCAAATATTTTTCTGTATTATAAAAGTTGCATTTAAACACGATCTCACTCTTTACAGAAATAAATAAAATAGCACAGTAACAGCATTGTCTGTGATACACTGAACAAAGAGTGGCGGAGAACAGAACACAATTTGCAACATTAACCTGTGATTAAGGCACCGGAATCTCTTTTCCTACTCTGACTGAATATTCTCGTACACACTCAGCTCCCACACTTATGTAATTACCTTATCTGTTCAGAGTTTTCTTCAGCTGTTCTCTTTCTGAATCTGGCTCCCTTGAAGATTAACCCCAGTGAAAAGGAGCGCCTTTCCTTCTCAAACCGGGGTCATTGCCTGGAATTCTCAGCTTTTGCAGATAGGAATGCCCCAACCAGGAAAAAATAGGTCCTTCTCCCAGCTCTGCCAAATCTTGACTGTCCTTCTCTCTCCTCAAACTCCCCCCAGCAAAACTCTGATCACTCCCTCTAGCATGATACTTGCTATGACGCTGCTCCAATCAGAATCAATCATGCCATCTCCTCCTTCTCTACACAATGGCTCATTTTTATAGTAATACTTTGTAACCAACTGATTTCCTGTTCTTTCGAGCTCTTTTGCTTCCTGTAATTATGTGGACAGGGCAGCAGAGAAAAAAAAATGGATGTGCGTTTAAAAGTTCACTTTCAGAATAGGCCTAATTCTGCAGTGGAGACACATTTTTATTAGTGGATTATGTTTCATTAGTCAGGTTAGTTATAAGTAATGTTAGTTATTATTTTCAAATGTGTCTCTGTTAGGAAAGATTTCGTAATTGTAGGTAATTTTCCTTCCATGTGGCAACCCCTAAACTTTTTGCTATTGTTTTTAACCTTGTTCTTGACTTTGCCAGAGAAGTACAGCCTTCTGCCGCACTTCTCTGGGCTTTCGCTCCTTTCTTAAAGGGAAACTGACATGCCCTTAAAACAGTCAGTACCGGGGAACGCTGTTTCCCGTAGTTTCCTTTATCATGTTGCGGCTTTAGTGCAACATGACACAAGAGGGCACTGTAAGCTAAGTTACAGCTCTCTTGGGTCTCTAGCCTTCTACAGGCCCTAGATACTCTTTTAGGATGGTATTTGATCGGTGCAAGTCATTCAGGGACTGGAATGGTGGCAGCGATCGTTTTGTTTATTTTGAGCTCCTTTTGGCGTTCTGAGCACGTTTTTCGCACTGAACCCAAAATGGTGGCCTGGCTCCCAAAATGGCCAGACCACGAGGCTCCTTTGTCCTGTCCACTGACCGTCTTGCTCCCTTCACCTTCCCCAGGTCGAGCGACCCGGGGCCTTCCTTATTTGGGCATGTACTTTCCCGCGAAACGTGGTTGCTTTCGCGGGCTTCTACATGTCGTTTGTGTGCCTCCAGGGTGTGGGCTGGGATGTCTGGTCCCAATACACATCCTGGGTGCCAGAGAGTCTAGGGTGGTGTGAATGCCTGGGACCACCGTGGTCCGTGATTGGTCCACGTATGGTATGTGTGTTGATGAGCGGATCTACCATTGGCTCCCCTCCGTTTTGGCGCGAAGGGAACCGTGGATAAGAGGGAGCTGGAAACACCACTACCATGTCGATCTCCTGAGTTCTCACGAACGAAGGAATACAGGAGCCAAGTATCCTGCAACCAAGAGGCTGGACCGAGGAATCGCTGGTGACCCGCTGAAGGAATCCTCCTTTGCACTGCTGTCGTCCTGTGAAACCCTTTCCTCCTTGGATCGAACCCGAAGGCCTGTACTGGTGCTTCGACCTTTGGAATAGCAGGAACAGCTATTCCCGGCGACTTCATCATCTCCTGCCAAGTAAGCCTTCGGAAGTGTCTCTGGGCCATCCAGTTGACTGACCAGCTTACAAGGGAGTCCTGCTCTGCAACCGCCGCCAGGTTGTGTTGTATTTCGAGTCCTTGTCACTCTCCCACGCTTCGTACACTTGGCGTTCCCAAGTCTGAAGGGAGGAGTGTACATTTGGCTCGAATACACACGGCCGCTCCGTTGTCCTGCTGCGGCAACAAACTGTGCTGGTTTCGTCGATTGGCACATCTTTTTGCTCTACATGACTACGAGGCGTTCCCTGCTCTTCTGAAACCTGCCAGCTGCTGAAACTAACGTGGAGAAGCCTGGGTCTGCTTGCTTCGGGGAACGGTGAGTAGTTTAGCTAGGATCTGGTCGCCCTCCTGCAGTATCCCATTGCTTTTCCCTGCTGTGTAAAAACAGCACCCTTTTGGCCGTACTCGCGCTCTGCTGCTGCCCGCTGTGGAGGCTGCGCTTGAGTTGCGGAACCTGTTCTCCTTCTGCTGTGCACTAACCCGAACTGCCTGACTTCCTCCGAAGAGCTTCCCCTTGTGCCCGTTGGCACCGGCGTGGCAGGTACTTTGAGCACAAGGCTCCACTCTTCGCAGGGCTCGGACTTCCATCTAGTTAGGTGCCTCTGAAGGCGAACTGAGTCTAAAGCGTTATTGCACTGCCTGTTTTCCTTTCCTTTCAGGTGGACTACATATTTCGTGCTTTAAACGCTTGCGACTGTGTATTTGTATATATATTGTGTTGATATGGTATGTGTTGGTTTAATATTGTGATATTGTGATTTTCTCGCTACGGTCATTGTTTTAAAGGCCTTAAAATAAATGTGTATCTATTTTTGATATAACAACTGTTTGGAGTAGTTTGTAAGCGCTCTTGCTTTGTGTGCTCATTGCGGGCTTTCAGTCACCCTCACCCCTCTTGAGACCGCCGCGATCGCTACCTTGATTGGTCTGGCTCGTCCAGAGGTTACCCTGTTCCAAGTAATTAGGTTGGCCTTCTGAACTTCTGCGCCACCAGGACAGAGTTCAGAAATCCGTCTTAACAAATTGGTGGCAGCGGTGGGATACGACTGAAGGTATCCAGTGTTGCGCTCGAACTAAGGCATTTCAGGTTATTCCAACCAGTACACGTAGTGAATTGTTGTAGTATAACTTTAAAAAGGCCATAGTCCTATCAAACAGTATGGAAACAAATACCTTGTTAACTTTAAATGCTTCCAAATCAGAAACGCTGAAAAAGATGTGTGCAGAGAGAGGTGTTTCCTCTCAAGGCACGAAATTGGAAATGATCCAAAGAATCGTGGCGTGGCAAGAAGCGCAGCTTGACGCTATAACTTCTGAGGACAGTGCAGAAGGTGGTGGGGCTGCTCTCACTGGTAGAACCGACGGTTCTGCCGCTGCACTGATCCATCGCGACCACGAGGACAGGGAGGACGAGATGTCTAATGTTTCCTCTGCCAGTGTTGATGGGGATGCTATGCTTGAATTCAAGAAGCAAGAGCTGCGGTTTAGGCAGCAGGAGCTTGAATTCAGCATAGCCAAACTAAAAATCGAACAGGCAGAAAAACAGAAAGACAGGGATCACCAGTTGGAACTGGCCAAGCTTCAGGTTGCAAATGGGTCCAAGGGTCCTAGACATGGGTCTGGGGCTTCCTCTCATCCACGGTTTCCGAAAGATCTGCTCAGTGTGTATGAAGAAAGGAATGACATTATGGACTGGCTGAATGCGTTTGAGTATGCATGCGAGGTTCAAGAAGTTGACAATGCTGATAAGATTGCGTGGTTGCTCAGTAGACTGCCCCATTCTGGCTGTAGTGCCATTATGGAAATGTCAAAGGCTGAGCGAGCTGATTTCGCAATGTTAAAGCAAACTCTCATTTTAAAGTTTGGGAAGACTCCGGCCCAATATTTAAAGCGTTTTCGAGAGTATAAGAAAAAGGAAGGTGGTACTTGGGTATCTTATGTCGCTGAATCTTTGAAAAACTTAACTGGCTGGGTCGAAGGTTATAAGGTTTCTACCTTCGAAGGCATGATAAATCTTGTCATGCTGAAACACATTTTTGCTTCTTCTTCCCCGGAGCTTAAGCAGCATTTGGCCGATTCGAAGGAGATAGATCCTAAGAAGCTGGCCATTGCAGCAGACTTATGGGTGTCACATCGAGTGTCCCATAAGGACAAAACTCATCCTGGTAAGCAGGAGGAAGGGAAAAAGTCCAAAGATATGGAGGGTGGGGAATCTGCTAAATCTTCTTCCCATAAGGGCCACAAAAAGAAAAACAAGGGTAAGACACAAGAGAACTCACAGGGTAGTGGAGGTCAGCCTCCGAAACAGAACTCTGGTTACAATAAGCCTCCCTACGTAAACAGACCCACTGGGGCTTGCTTTTCTTGTGGAGCAACTGACCATGTGAAGGGGGATCCCCGGTGTAAGGTTAGACCTTTGGGGGTCCACTCCGCTAATCTGGCCTTCTCCTCCTACGAGGAAGAAGAGATTACAGGAGCATCCTTCTCCTCAGACTCATTTCCCAGCGGAATAGAGGCTGAGGTAGTTTTAGTGTCCCTGGGTTCCTGGGAGCCTAAAGTCGCAGAGGCTTATGCTAGGATTCCGGATAATACCAAGCACTACTTTAAAGACAGTGTGCTGATCAATGGAGTAGATACTCCAGCTCTTAGGGATAGTGGGTGCAGTCGCATTGTAGTGGATTCTACCTTGGTAGACTCAGAGGAAGTTGCCAGAGCTACTCTGATGCCCACTAAGTTGGCTGACGGCCCCCTCCGTATGTTTCCAGTAATACCTGTAAATCTTACTTTAAATGGTACAGCAGTCAGGATTCCAGTGAGCATTCAGAGAAATGTCCCGGGAAAGGTCTTGTTGGGTAATGATCTCAGAGCTTTAGGGCTCGTAGGAGACACTGCCGAAAGACCCTACACACGGTCTCAAGCACGGGCAGCATTGGCCAAGTCCAATACGCCGCCCCAGCCAAAGGGGAAACCCAAGGCGAAAGGAGTCTACAAGTCAAAACGAGGGAAAGAGAATATTCCCCTGAGCTCGCCTACCACTGCGGTGGAGGAAGTTGGTCAATCGCCCGGGCCTGACGAGGAGGTGGCGATGCCTGAAGTATTCGACCCCAACGATCATCCTGAACTAAAAGACTTGTTAGTTGAAGGAGGTCCTGATAGGGACGAATTCAGTAAAGGCCAACGTCAGTGCCCATCTCTGGAAGGCCTAAGGAGACAGGCCTGCTCCCAGCTTGAGGGTGAACCTCCTGGGATGCATAGGATTTACCAGGAAGGTGGACTCCTGTATAGTGAACCCACAGAGTCTACAGAAGGAGACAATAGGAGGTTGGTGGTTCCCCTTGCTGTTAGGCCCTTCCTCCTGCAGTTGGCGCATGAAGTTCCCCTTGCTGGTCACCTCGGTATGAGGAAGACCAAGCAAAGGTTATCCATGCACTTCTACTGGCCCAAGATGGGGGAGCAAGTAGAAAGTCACTGCAGGAGTTGTGCCGCCTGCCAGTTGTCTGGTAAGGTTGGCGTGACAATCCAAGCTCCGTTGGTACCGCTCCCAGTTGTGGGGGTACCATTTGAAAGGGTAGGGATCGACATGGTTGGTCCCCTTGACCCGCAAACATCCTCAGGCAATAGGTTTATCCTGGTGCTGGTCGACCATGCAACCCGGTATCCTGAGGCCGTCCCATTTACAACTGTAACTGCCAAGCCAGTTGCAGAAGCTTTACTCGGCATGTTTACTAGGGTTGGCTTCCCTAAAGAAGTTGTGCCGGATGATGGCAGCAACTTTATGTCGAAGTATAGGCAGGCTATGTGGATAGAATGTAGGGTCACCTACAGGTTCTCTTCTGCATACCACCCCCAGACCAATGGTCTGGGGGTGCGTTTTAACAGGACGTTAAAGAGCATGATTGGGGCTCTGGAGGAGCCTCAGAGAAGAAAATGGGATCTTCTTGTTTCATGCTTACTGTTTGCCTACCGAGAGGTACCACAGGAGGGTGTTGGCTACAGCCCCTTCGAACTTCTGTTCGGTTATCCCGTACGGGGACCCTTAGCCATCGTCAAAGAGGGATGGGAGATGCCCACTCCCCCTGTTACTACCAATGTAGTTGATTATGTGCTAGGGCTCAGAAAACGGATGGTACTTCTGGTGGGCTTGGCTAGTGATAAATTGAAGGCAGGGCAAGCGCTGGTGAAACATTGGTACGACCAGAAAGCTTCCCTCATCAACTTTACACTTGGTCAGCAAGTCCTGATCATGAATCCCATAAGGCCTCGAGCTTTACAGGACAAATGGTCAGGCCCTTACACAGTGGTGGAGCCCCTGGGTGAGGTTAACTATTCAGTGGACCTTGGAAGGCCTGGACAGGCTCCAAAAGTGTTTCACGTGAATAGGCTGAAGGCTTTCGTCCCAAGCGGCGAAATCGCAGCACTGCTATTGGCTTCAGACGTTGCGGGAGAGGAGTCTGAACCTCTCCCCGACCTGTTCCCAAGCAGTCCTTCAGATAGCTCTTTTGAGGGTGTCCGAGTGGCCCCTCACCAAAATGGACAAGGCTCAGTGGTTTACCTTGGACATGAAGTAGGTGGAGGGAGGAGACAGCCTCTACTCAGTCAGGTACACGCAGTACAAGACTGGCCTACCCCCACTACGCAAACCCAAGTGAGAGCCTTTTTAGGACTCACGGGGTATTACCGCACTTTTGTGGCAGACTATGGCACCATAGCTGCTCCTCTGACTGCCCTCACAACTCCGAAGAAACCCAAGAAGGTAACTTGGACCGACGAGTGTGAGAAGGCCTTCAATGGCTTAAAAAACTCCTTGTGCCAGGCCCCTGTCCTCAGGGCCCCGGATTATCAAAGACCTTTTATCGTGCAGACGGACGCCTCTGACACTGGGATAGGAGCTGTACTATCACAAGTAGATGAGAAGGGTAAGGAACACCCTATCGTTTTTTTTAGTCGCCAGCTTAAGGACAGAGAGCTCAGATGGTCCACGGTAGAGAAAGAATGTTTCTCTGTTGTGTGGGCCCTAAGGAAGCTGAGGCCCTACCTCTATGGGACCCACTTCACTGTGCAAACTGACCATAAGCCGTTAAAGTGGCTAATGAACATGAAGGGGGAGAATCCAAAGTTGCTTAGGTGGTCCATAAGTCTACAAGGCTTCGACTTCACTATTGAGCATAGGCCAGGTGTCCAACATAGCAATGCTGATGGGTTGTCCAGAATGTTTAACCGACCTGAACAAGAGACTCATCCAGGGGTGGATTAGTTCCCCCTGTCCATAGTCTGGGAGGGGCGAGTGTTAGGAAAGATTTCATGATTGCAGGTAATTTTCCTTCCATGTGGCAACCCCTAAACTTTTTGCTATTGTTTTTAACCTTGTTCTTGACTTTGCCAGAGAAGTACAGCCTTCTGCCGCACTTCTCTGGGCTTTCGCTCCTTTCTTACAGGGAAACTGACATGCCCTTAAGACAGTCAGTACCGGGGAACGCTGTTTCCCGTAGTTTCCTTTATCATGTTGCGGCTTTAGTGCAACATGACACAAGAGGGCACTGTAAGCTAAGTTACAGCTCTCTTGGGTCTCTAGCCTTCTACAGGCCCTAGATACTCTTTTAGGATGGTATTTGATCGGTGCAAGTCATTCAGGGACTCGAATGGTGGCAGCGATCGTTTTGTTAATTTTGAGCTCCTTTTGGCGTTCTGAGCACGTTTTTCGCACTGAACCCAAAATGGTGGCCTGGCTCCCAAAATGGCCAGACCACGAGGCTCCTTTGTCCTGTCCACTGACCGTCTTGCTCCCTTCACCTTCCCCAGGTCGAGCGACCCGGGGCCTTCCTTATTTGGGCATGTACTTTCCCGCGAAACGTGGTTGCTTTCGCGGGCTTCTACATGTCGTTTGTGTGCCTCCAGGGTGTGGGCTGGGATGTCTGGTCCCAATACACATCCTGGGTGCCAGAGAGTCTAGGGTGGTGTGAATGCCTGGGACCACCGTGGTCCGTGATTGGTCCACGTATGGTATGTGTGTTGATGAGCGGATCTCCCATTGGCTCCCCTCCGTTTTGGCGCGAAGGGAACCGTGGATAAGAGGGAGCTGGAAACACCACTACCATGTCGATCTCCTGAGTTCTCACGAATGAAGGAATACAGGAGCCAAGTATCCTGCAACCAAGAGGCTGGACCGAGGAATCGCTGGTGACCCGCTGAAGGAATCCTCCTTTGCACTGCTGTCGTCCTGTGAAACCCTTTCCTCCTTGGATCGAACCAGAAGGCCTGTACTGGTGCTTCGACCTTTGGAATAGCAGGAACAGCTATTCCCGGCGACTTCATCATCTCCTGCCAAGTAAGCCTTCGGAAGTGTCTCTGGGCCATCCAGTTGACTGACCAGCTTACAAGGGAGTCCTGCTCTGCAACCGCCGCCAGGTTGTGTTGTATTTCGAGTCCTTGTCACTCTCCCACGCTTCGTACACTTGGCGTTCCCAAGTCTGAAGGGAGGAGTGTACATTTGGCTCGAATACACATGGCCGCTCCGTTGTCCTGCTGCGGCAACAAACTGTGCTGGTTTCGTCGATTGGGACGTCTTTTTGCTCTACATGACTACAAGGCGTTCCCTGCTCTTCTGAACCTGCCAGCTGCTGAAACTAACGTGGAGAAGCCTGGGTCTGCTTGCTTCGGGGACCGGTGAGTAGTTTAGCTAGGATCTGGTCGCCCTCCTGCAGTATCCCATTGCTTTTCCCTGCTGTGTAAAAACAGCACCCTTTTGGCCGTACTCGCGCTCTGCTTCTGCCCGCTGTGGAGGCTGCGCTTGAGTTGCGGAACCTGTTCTCCTTCTGCTGTGCACTAACCCGAACTGCCTGACTTCCTCCGAAGAGCTTCCCCTTGTGCCCGTTGGCACCGGCGTGGCAGGTACTTTGAGCACAAGGCTCCACTCTTCGCAGGGCTCGGACTTCCATCTAGTTAGGTGCCTCTGAAGGCGAACTGAGTCTAAAGCGTTATCGCACTGCCTGTTTTCCTTTCCTTTCAGGTGGACTACATATTTCGTGCTTTAAACGCTTGCGACTGTGTATTTGTATATATATTGTGTTGATATGGTATGTGTTGGTTTAATATTGTGATATTGTGATTTTCTCGCTACGGTCATTGTTTTAAAGGCCTTAAAATAAATGTGTATCTATTTTTGATATAACAACTGTTTGGAGTAGTTTGTAAGCGCTCTTGCTTTGTGTGCTCATTGCGGGCTTTCAGTCACCCTCACCCCTCTTGAGACCTAGTCTTGACCGCCGCGATCGCTACCTTGATTGGTCTGGCTCGTCCAGAGGTTACCCTGTTCCAAGTAATTAGGTTGGCCTTCTGAACTTCTGCGCCACCAGGACAGAGTTCAGAAATCCGTCTTAACAAATTGGTGGCAGCGGTGGGATACGACTGAAGGTATCCAGTGTTGCGCTCGAACTAAGGCATTTCAGGTTATTCCAACCAGTACACGTAGTGAATTGTTGTAGTATAACTTTAAAAAGGCCATAGTCCTATCAAACAGTATGGAAACAAATACCTTGTTAACTTTAAATGCTTCCAAATCAGAAACGCTGAAAAAGATGTGTGCGGAGAGAGGTGTTTCCTCTCAAGGCACGAAATTGGAAATGATCCAAAGAATCGTGGCGTGGCAAGAAGCGCAGCTTGACGCTATAACTTCTGAGGACAGTGCAGAAGGTGGTGGGGCTGCTCTCACTGGTAGAACCGACGGTTCTGCCGCTGCACTGATCCATCGCGACCATGAGGACAGGGAGGACGAAATGTCTAATGTTTCCTCTGCCAGTGTTGATGGGGATGCTATGCTTGAATTCAAGAAGCAAGAGCTGCGGTTTAGGCAGCAGGAGCTTGAATTCAGCATAGCCAAACTAAAAATCGAACAGGCAGAAAAACAGAAAGACAGGGATCACCAGTTGGAACTGGCCAAGCTTCAGGTTGCAAATGGGTCCAAGGGTCCTAGACATGGGTCTGGGGCTTTCTCTCATCCACGGTTTCCGAAAGATCTGCTCAGTGTGTATGAAGAAAGGAATGACATTATGGACTGGCTGAATGCGTTTGAGTATGCATGCGAGGTTCAAGAAGTTGACAATGCTGATAAGATTGCGTGGTTGCTCAGTAGACTGCCCCATTCTGGCTGTAGTGCCATTATGGAAATGTCAAAGGCTGAGCGAGCTGATTTCGCAATGTTAAAGCAAACTCTCATTTTAAAGTTTGGGAAGACTCCGGCCCAATATTTAAAGCGTTTTCGAGAGTATAAGAAAAAGGAAGGTGGTACTTGGGTATCTTATGTCGCTGAATCTTTGAAAAACTTAACTGGCTGGGTCGAAGGTTATAAGGTTTCTACCTTCGAAGGCATGATAAATCTTGTCATTCTGAAACACATTTTTGCTTCTTCTTCCCCGGAGCTTAAGCAGCATTTGGCCGATTCGAAGGAGATAGATCCTAAGAAGCTGGCCATTGCAGCAGACTTATGGGTGTCACATCGAGTGTCCCATAAGGACAAAACTCATCCTGGTAAGCAGGAGGAAGGGAAAAAGTCCAAAGATATGGAGGGTGGGGAATCTGCTAAATCTTCTTCCCATAAGGGCCACAAAAAGAAAAACAAGGGTAAGACACAAGAGAACTCACAGGGTAGTGGAGGTCAGCCTCCGAAACAGAACTCTGGTTACAATAAGCCTCCCTACGTAAACAGACCCACTGGGGCTTGTTTTTCTTGTGGAGCAACTGACCATGTGAAGGGGGATCCCCGGTGTAAGGTTAGACCTTTGGGGGTCCACTCCGCTAATCTGGCCTTCTCCTCCTACGAGGAAGAAGAGATTACAGGAGCATCCTTCTCCTCAGACTCATTTCCCAGCGGAATAGAGGCTGAGGTAGTTTTAGTGTCCCTGGGTTCCTGGGAGCCTAAAGTCGCAGAGGCTTATGCTAGGATTCCGGATAATACCAAGCACTACTTTAAAGACAGTGTGCTGATCAATGGAGTAGATACTCCAGCTCTTAGGGATAGTGGGTGCAGTCGCATTGTAGTGGATTCTACCTTGGTAGACTCAGAGGAAGTTGCCAGAGCTACTCTGATGCCCACTAAGTTGGCTGACGGCCCCCTCCGTATGTTTCCAGTAATACCTGTAAATCTTACTTTAAATGGTACAGCAGTCAGGATTCCAGTGAGCATTCAGAGAAACGTCCCGGGAAAGGTCTTGTTGGGTAATGATCTCAGAGCTTTAGGGCTCGTAGGAGACACTGCCGAAAGACCCTACACACGGTCTCAAGCACGGGCAGCATTGGCCAAGTCCAATACGCCGCCCCAGCCAAAGGGGAAACCCAAGGCGAAAGGAGTCTACAAGTCAAAACGAGGGAAAGAGAATATTCCCCCGAACTCGCCTACCACTGCGGTGGAGGAAGTTGGTCAATCGCCCGGGCCTGACGAGGAGGTGGCGATGCCTGAAGTATTCGACCCCAACGATCATCCTGAACTAAAAGACTTGTTAGTTGAAGGAGGTCCTGATAGGGACGAATTCAGTAAAGGCCAACGTCAGTGCCCATCTCTGGAAGGCCTAAGGAGACAGGCCTGCTCCCAGCTTGAGGGTGAACCTCCTGGGATGCATAGGATTTACCAGGAAGGTGGACTCCTGTATAGTGAACCCACAGAGTCTACAGAAGGAGACCATAGGAGGTTGGTGGTTCCCCTTGCTGTTAGGCCCTTCCTCCTGCGGTTGGCACATGAAGTTCCCCTTGCTGGTCACCTCGGTATGAGGAAGACCAAGCAAAGGTTATCCATGCACTTCTACTGGCCCAAGATGGGGGAGCAAGTAGAAAGTCACTGAAGGAGTTGTGCTGCCTGCCAGTTGTCTGGTAAGGTTGGCGCGACAATCCAAGCTCCGTTGGTACCGCTCCCAGTTGTGGGGGTACCATTTGAAAGGGTAGGGATCGACATGGTTGGTCCCCTTGACCCGCAAACATCCTCAGGCAATAGGTTTATCCTGGTGCTGGTCGACCATGCAACCCGGTATCCTGAGGCCGTCCCATTTACAACTGTAACTGCCAAGCCAGTTGCAGAAGCTTTACTCGGCATGTTTACTAGGGTTGGCTTCCCTAAAGAAGTTGTGCCGGATGATGGCAGCAACTTTATGTCGAAGTATAGGCAGGCTATGTGGATAGAATGTAGGGTCACCTACAGGTTCTCTTCTGCATACCACCCCCAGACCAATGGTCTGGGGGGGCGTTTTAACAGGACGTTAAAGAGCATGATTGGGGCTCTGGAGGAGCCTCAGAGAAGAAAATGGGATCTTCTTGTTTCATGCTTACTGTTTGCCTACCGAGAGGTACCACAGGAGGGTGTTGGCTTCAGCCCCTTCGAACTTCTGTTCGGTCATCCCGTACGGGGACCCTTAGCCATCGTCAAAGAGGGATGGGAGATGCCCACTCCCCCTGTTACTACCAATGTAGTTGATTATGTGCTAGGGCTCAGAAAACGGATGGTACTTCTGGTGGGCTTGGCTAGTGATAAATTGAAGGCAGGGCAAGCGCTGGTGAAACATTGGTACGACCAGAAAGCTTCCCTCATCAACTTTACACTTGGTCAGCAAGTCCTGATCATGAATCCCATAAGGCCTCGAGCTTTACAGGACAAATGGTCAGGCCCTTCCCCAGTGGTGGAGCCCCTGGGTGAGGTTAACTATTCAGTGGACCTTGGAAGGCCTGGACAGGCTCCAAAAGTGTTTCACGTGAATAGGCTGAAGGCTTTCGTCCCAAGCGGCGAAATCGCAGCACTGCTATTGGCTTCAGACGTTGCGGGAGAGGAGTCTGAACCTCTCCCCGACCTGTTCCCAAGCAGTCCTTCAGATAGCTCTTTTGAGGGTGTCCGAGTGGCCCCTCACCAAAATGGACAAGGCTCAGTGGTTTACCTTGGACATGAAGTAGGTGGAGGGAGGAGACAGCCTCTACTCAGTCAGGTACACGCAGTACAAGACTGGCCTACCCCCACTACGCAAACCCAAGTGAGAGCCTTTTTAGGACTCACGGGGTATTACCGCACTTTTGTGGCAGACTATGGCACCATAGCTGCTCCTCTGACTGCCCTCACAACTCCGAAGAAACCCAAGAAGGTAACTTGGACCGACGAGTGTGAGAAGGCCTTCAATGGCTTAAAAAACTCCTTGTGCCAGGCCCCTGTCCTCAGGGCCCCGGATTATCAAAGACCTTTTATCGTGCAGACGGACGCCTCTGACACTGGGATAGGAGCTGTACTATCACAAGTAGATGAGAAGGGTAAGGAACACCCTATCGTTTTTTTTAGTAGCCAGCTTAAGGACAGAGAGCTCAGATGGTCCACGGTAGAGAAAGAATGTTTCTCTGTTGTGTGGGCCCTAAGGAAGCTGAGGCCCTACCTCTATGGGACCCACTTCACTGTGCAAACTGACCATAAGCCGTTAAAGTGGCTAATGAACATGAAGGGGGAGAATCCAAAGTTGCTTAGGTGGTCCATAAGTCTACAAGGCTTCGACTTCACTATTGAGCATAGGCCAGGTGTCCAACATAGCAATGCTGATGGGTTGTCCAGAATGTTTAACCGACCTGAACAAGAGACTCATCCAGGGGTGGATTAGTTCCCCCTGTCCATAGTCTGGGAGGGGCGAGTGTTAGGAAAGATTTCATGATTGCAGGTAATTTTCCTTCCATGTGGCAACCCCTAAACTTTTTGCTATTGTTTTTAACCTTGTTCTTGACTTTGCCAGAGAAGTACAGCCTTCTGCCGCACTTCTCTGGGCTTTCGCTCCTTTCTTACAGGGAAACTGACATGCCCTTAAGACAGTCAGTACCGGGGAACGCTGTTTCCCGTAGTTTCCTTTATCATGTTGCGGCTTTAGTGCAACATGACACAAGAGGGCACTGTAAGCTAAGTTACAGCTCTCTTGGGTCTCTAGCCTTCTACAGGCCCTAGATACTCTTTTAGGATGGTATTTGATCGGTGCAAGTCATTCAGGGACTCGAATGGTGGCAGCGATCGTTTTGTTTATTTTGAGCTCCTTTTGGCGTTCTGAGCACGTTTTTCGCACTGAACCCAAAATGGTGGCCTGGCTCCCAAAATGGCCAGACCACGAGGCTCCTTTGTCCTGTCCACTGACCGTCTTGCTCCCTTCACCTTCCCCAGGTCGAGCGACCCGGGGCCTTCCTTATTTGGGCATGTACTTTCCCGCGAAACGTGGTTGCTTTCGCGGGCTTCTACATGTCGTTTGTGTGCCTCCAGGGTGTGGGCTGGGATGTCTGGTCCCAATACACATCCTGGGTGCCAGAGAGTCTAGGGTGGTGTGAATGCCTGGGACCACCGTGGTCCGTGATTGGTCCACGTATGGTATGTGTGTTGATGAGCGGATCTCCCATTGGCTCCCCTCCGTTTTGGCGCGAAGGGAACCGTGGATAAGAGGGAGCTGGAAACACCACAACCATGTCGATCTCCTGAGTTCTCACGAACGAAGGAATAAAGGAGCCAAGTATCCTGCAACCAAGAGGCTGGACCGAGGAATCGCTGGTGACCCGCTGAAGGAATCCTCCTTTGCACTGCTGTCGTCCTGTGAAACCCTTTCCTCCTTGGATCGAACCAGAAGGCCTGTACTGGTGCTTCGACCTTTGGAATAGCAGGAACAGCTATTCCCGGCGACTTCATCATCTCCTGCCAAGTAAGCCTTCGGAAGTGTCTCTGGGCCATCCAGTTGACTGGCCAGCTTACAAGGGAGTCCTGCTCTGCAACCGCCGCCAGGTTGTGTTGTATTTCGAGTCCTTGTCACTCTCCCACGCTTCGTACACTTGGCGTTCCCAAGTCTGAAGGGAGGAGTGTACATTTGGCTCAAATACACACGGCCGCTCCGTTGTCCTGCTGCGGCAACAAACTGTGCTGGTTTCGTCGATTGGGACGTCTTTTTGCTCTACATGACTACGAGGCGTTCCCTGCTCTTCTGAACCTGCCAGCTGCTGAAACTAACGTGGAGAAGCCTGGGTCTGCTTGCTTCGGGGACCGGTGAGTAGTTTAGCTAGGATCTGGTCGCCCTCCTGCAGTATCCCATTGCTTTTCCCTGCTGTGTAAAAACAGCACCCTTTTGGCCGTACTCGCGCTCTGCTTCTGCCCGCTGTGGAGGCTGCGCTTGAGTTGCGGAACCTGTTCTCCTTCTGCTGTGCACTAACCCGAACTGCCTGACTTCCTCCGAAGAGCTTCCCCTTGTGCCCGTTGGCACCGGCGTGGCAGGTACTTTGAGCACAAGGCTCCACTCTTCGCAGGGCTCGGACTTCCATCTAGTTAGGTGCCTCTGAAGGCGAACTGAGTCTAAAGCGTTATCGCACTGCCTGTTTTCCTTTCCTTTCAGGTGGACTACATATTTCGTGCTTTAAACGCTTGCGACTGTGTATTTGTATATATATTGTGTTGATATGGTATGTGTTGGTTTAATATTGTGATATTGTGATTTTCTCGCTACGGTCATTGTTTTAAAGGCCTTAAAATAAATGTGTATCTATTTTTGATATAACAACTGTTTGGAGTAGTTTGTAAGCGCTCTTGCTTTGTGTGCTCATTGCGGGCTTTCAGTCACCCTCACCCCTCTTGAGACCTAGTCTTGACCGCCGCGATCGCTACCTTGATTGGTCTGGCTCGTCCAGAGGTTACCCTGTTCCAAGTAATTAGGTTGGCCTTCTGAACTTCTGCGCCACCAGGACAGAGTTCAGAAATCCGTCTTAACAAATTGGTGGCAGCGGTGGGATACGACTGAAGGTATCCAGTGTTGCGCTCGAACTAAGGCATTTCAGGTTATTCCAACCAGTACACGTAGTGAATTGTTGTAGTATAACTTTAAAAAGGCCATAGTCCTATCAAACAGTATGGAAACAAATACCTTGTTAACTTTAAATGCTTCCAAATCAGAAACGCTGAAAAAGATGTGTGCGGAGAGAGGTGTTTCCTCTCAAGGCACGAAATTGGAAATGATCCAAAGAATCGTGGCGTGGCAAGAAGCGCAGCTTGACGCTATAACTTCTGAGGACAGTGCAGAAGGTGGTGGGGCTGCCCTCACTGGTAGAACCGACGGTTCTGCCGCTGCACTGATCCATCGCGACCACGAGGACAGGGAGGACGAGATGTCTAATGTTTCCTCTGCCAGTGTTGATGGGGAGGCTATGCTTGAATTCAAGAAGCAAGAGCTGCGGTTTAGGCAGCAGGAGCTTGAATTCAGCATAGCCAAACTAAAAATCGAACAGGCAGAAAAACAGAAAGACCGGGATCACCAGTTGGAACTGGCCAAGCTTCAGGTTGCAAATGGGTCCAAGGGTCCTAGACATGGGTCTGGGGCTTTCTCTCATCCACGGTTTCCGAAAGATCTGCTCAGTGTGTATGAAGAAAGGAATGACATTATGGACTGGCTGAATGCGTTTGAGTATGCATGCGAGGTTCAAGAAGTTGACAATGCTGATAAGATTGCGTGGTTGCTCAGTAGACTGCCCCATTCTGGCTGTAGTGCCATTATGGAAATGTCAAAGGCTGAGCGAGCTGATTTCGCAATGTTAAAGCAAACTCTCATTTTAAAGTTTGGGAAGACTCCGGCCCAATATTTAAAGGGTTTTCGAGAGTATAAGAAAAAGGAAGGTGGTACTTGGGTATCTTATGTCGCTGAATCTTTGAAAATCTTAACTGGCTGGGTCGAAGGTTATAAGGTTTCTACCTTCGAAGGCATGATAAATCTTGTCATGCTGAAACACATTTTTGCTTCTTCTTCCCCGGAGCTTAAGCAGCATTTGGCCGATTCGAAGGAGATAGATCCTAAGAAGCTGGCCATTGCAGCAGACTTATGGGTGTCACATCGAGTGTCCCATAAGGACAAAACTCATCCTGGTAAGCAGGAGGAAGGGAAAAAGTCCAAAGATATGGAGGGTGGGGAATCTGCTAAATCTTCTTCCCATAAGGGCCACAAAAAGAAAAACAAGGGTAAGACACAAGAGAACTCACAGGGTAGTGGAGGTCAGCCTCCGAAACAGAACTCTGGTTACAATAAGCCTCCCTACGTAAACAGACCCACTGGGGCTTGTTTTTCTTGTGGAGCAACTGACCATGTGAAGGGGGATCCCCGGTGTAAGGTTAGACCTTTGGGGGTCCACTCCGCTAATCTGGCCTTCTCCTCCTACAAGGAAGAAGAGATTACAGGAGCATCCTTCTCCTCAGACTCATTTCCCAGCGGAATAGAGGCTGAGGTAGTTTTAGTGTCCCTGGGTTCCTGGGAGCCTAAAGTCGCAGAGGCTTATGCTAGGATTCCGGATAATACCAAGCACTACTTTAAAGACAGTGTGCTGATCAATGGAGTAGATACTCCAGCTCTTAGGGATAGTGGGTGCAGTCGCATTGTAGTGGATTCTACCTTGGTAGACTCAGAGGAAGTTGCCAGAGCTACTCTGATGCCCACTAAGTTGGCTGACGGCCCCCTCCGTATGTTTCCAGTAGTACGTGTAAATCTTACTTTAATTGGTACAGCAGTCAGGATTCCAGTGAGCATTCAGAGAAACGTCCTGGGAAAGGTCTTGTTGGGTAATGATCTCAGAGCTTTAGGGCTCGTAGGAGACACTGCCGAAAGACCCTACACACGGTCTCAAGCACGGGCAGCATTGGCCAAGTCCAATACGCCGCCCCAGCCAAAGGGGAAACCCAAGGCGAAAGGAGTCTACAAGTCAAAACGAGGGAAAGAGAATATTCCCCCGAGCTCGCCTACCACTGCGGTGGAGGAAGTTGGTCAATCGCCCGGGCCTGACGAGGAGGTGGCGATGCCTGAAGTATTCGACCCCAACGATCATCCTGAACTAAAAGACTTGTTAGTTGAAGGAGGTCCTGATAGGGACGAATTCAGTAAAGGCCAACGTGAGTGCCCATCTCTGGAAGGCCTAAGGAGACAGGCCTGCTCCCAGCTTGAGGGTGAACCTCCTGGGATGCATAGGATTTACCAGGAAGGTGGACTCCTGTATAGTGAACCCACAGAGTCTACAGAAGGAGACCATAGGAGGTTGGTGGTTCCCCTTGCTGTTAGGCCCTTCCTCCTGCAGTTGGCGCATGAAGTTCCCCTTGCTGGTCACCTCGGTATGAGGAAGACCAAGCAAAGGTTATCCATGCACTTCTACTGGCCCAAGATGGGGGAGCAAGTAGAAAGTCACTGCAGGAGTTGTGCCGCCTGCCAGTTGTCTGGTAAGGTTGGCGCGACAATCCAAGCTCCGTTGGTACCGCTCCCAGTTGTGGGGGTACCATTTGAAAGGGTAGGGATCGACATGGTTGGTCCCCTTGACCCGCAAACATCCTCAGGCAATAGGTTTATCCTGGTGCTGGTCGACCATGCAACCCGGTATCCTGAGGCCGTCCCATTTACAACTGTAACTGCCAAGCCAGTTGCAGAAGCTTTACTCAGCATGTTTACTAGGGTTGGCTTCCCTAAAGAAGTTGTGCCGGATGATGGCAGCAACTTTATGTCGAAGTATAGGCAGGCTATGTGGATAGAATGTAGGGTCACCTACAGGTTCTCTTCTGCATACCACCCCCAGACCAATGGTCTGGGGGGGCGTTTTAACAGGACGTTAAAGAGCATGATTGGGGCTCTGGAGGAGCCTCAGAGAAGAAAATGGGATCTTCTTGTTTCATGCTTACTGTTTGCCTACCGAGAGGTACCACAGGAGGGTGTTGGCTTCAGCCCCTTCGAACTTCTGTTCGGTCATCCCGTACGGGGACCCTTAGCCATCGTCAAAGAGGGATGGGAGATGCCCACTCCCCCTGTTACTACCAATGTAGTTGATTATGTGCTAGGGCTCAGAAAACGGATGGTACTTCTGGTGGGCTTGGCTAGTGATAAATTGAAGGCAGGGCAAGCGCTGGTGAAACATTGTTACGACCAGAAAGCTTCCCTCATGAACTTTACACTTGGTCAGCAAGTCCTGATCATGAATCCCATAAGGCCTTGAGCTTTACAGGACAAATGGTCAGGCCCTTACCCAGTGGTGGAGCCCCTGGGTGAGGTTAACTATTCAGTGGACCTTGGAAGGCCTGGACAGGCTCCAAAAGTGTTTCACGTGAATAGGCTGAAGGCTTTCGTCCCAAGCGGCGAAATCGCAGCACTGCTATTGGCTTCAGACGTTGCGGGAGAGGAGTCTGAACCTCTCCCCGACCTGTTCCCAAGCAGTCCTTCAGATAGCTCTTTTGAGGGTGTCCGAGTGGCCCCTCACCAAAATGGACAAGGCTCAGTGGTTTACCTTGGACATGAAGTAGGTGGAGGGAGGAGACAGCCTCTACTCAGTCAGGTACACGCAGTACAAGACTGGCCTACCCCCACTACGCAAACCCAAGTGAGAGCCTTTTTAGGACTCACGGGGTATTACCGCACTTTTGTGGCAGACTATGGCACCATAGCTGCTCCTCTGACTGCCCTCACAACTCCGAAGAAACCCAAGAAGGTAACTTGGACCGACGAGTGTGAGAAGGCCTTCAATGGCTTAAAAAACTCCTTGTGCCAGGCCCCTGTCCTCAGGGCCCCGGATTATCAAAGACCTTTTATCGTGCAGACGGACGCCTCTGACACTGGGATAGGAGCTGTACTATCACAAGTAGATGAGAAGGGTAAGGAACACCCTATCGTTTTTTTTAGTCGCCAGCTTAAGGACAGAGAGCTCAGATGGTCCACGGTAGAGAAAGAATGTTTCTCTGTTGTGTGGGCCCTAAGGAAGCTGAGGCCCTACCTCTATGGGACCCACTTCACTGTGCAAACTGACCATAAGCCGTTAAAGTGGCTAATGAACATGAAGGGGGAGAATCCAAAGTTGCTTAGGTGGTCCATAAGTCTACAAGGCTTCGACTTCACTATTGAGCATAGGCCAGGTGTCCAACATAGCAATGCTGATGGGTTGTCCAGAATGTTTAACCGACCTGAACAAGAGACTCATCCAGGGGTGGATTAGTTCCCCCTGTCCATAGTCTGGGAGGGGCGAGTGTTAGGAAAGATTTCATGATTGCAGGTAATTTTCCTTCCATGTGGCAACCCCTAAACTTTTTGCTATTGTTTTTAACCTTGTTCTTGACTTTGCCAGAGAAGTACAGCCTTCTGCCGCACTTCTCTGGGCTTTCGCTCCTTTCTTACAGGGAAACTGACATGCCCTTAAGACAGTCAGTACCGGGGAACGCTGTATCCCGTAGTTTCCTTTATCATGTTGCGGCTTTAGTGCAACATGACACAAGAGGGCACTGTAAGCTAAGTTACAGCTCTCTTGGTTCTCTAGCCTTCTACAGGCCCTAGATACTCTTTTAGGATGGTATTTGATCGGTGCAAGTCATTCAGGGACTGGAATGGTGGCAGCGATCGTTTTGTTTATTTTGAGCTCCTTTTGGCGTTCTGAGCACGTTTTTCGCACTGAACCCAAAATGGTGGCCTGGCTCCCAAAATGGCCAGACCACGAGGCTCCTTTGTCCTGTCCACTGACCGTCTTGCTCCCTTCACCTTCCCCAGGTCGAGCGACCCGGGGCCTTCCTTATTTGGGCATGTACTTTCCCGCGAAACGTGGTTGCTTTCGCGGGCTTCTACATGTCGTTTGTGTGCCTCCAGGGTGTGGGCTGGGATGTCTGGTCCCAATACACATCCTGGGTGCCAGAGAGTCTAGGGTGGTGTGAATGCCTGGGACCACCGTGGTCCGTGATTGGTCCACGTATGGTATGTGTGTTGATGAGCGGATCTCCCATTGGCTCCCCTCCGTTTTGGCGCGAAGGGAACCGTGGATAAGAGGGAGCTGGAAACACCACTACCATGTCGATCTCCTGAGTTCTCACGAACGAAGGCATACAGGAGCCAAGTATCCTGCAACCAAGAGGCTGGACCGAGGAATCGCTGGTGACCCGCTGAAGGAATCCTCCTTTGCACTGCTGTTGTCCTGTGAAACCCTTTCCTCCTTGGATCGAACCAGAAGGCCTGTACTGGTGCTTCGACCTTTGGAATAGCAGGAACAGCTATTCCCGGCGACTTCATCATCTCCTGCCAAGTAAGCCTTCGGAAGTGTCTCTGGGCCATCCAGTTGACTGACCAGCTTACAAGGGAGTCCTGCTCTGCAACCGCCGCCAGGTTGTGTTGTATTTCGAGTCCTTGTCACTCTCCCACGCTTCGTACACTTGGCGTTCCCAAGTCTGAAGGGAGGAGTGTACATTTGGCTCGAATACACACGGCCGCTCCGTTGTCCTGCTGCGGCAACAAACTGTGCTGGTTTCGTCGATTGGGACGTCTCTTTGCTCTACATGACTACGAGGCGTTCCCTGCTCTTCTGAACCTGCCAGCTGCTGAAACTAACGTGGAGAAGCCTGGGTCTGCTTGCTTCGGGGACCGGTGAGTAGTTTAGCTAGGATCTGGTCGCCCTCCTGCAGTATCCCATTGCTTTTCCCTGCTGTGTAAAAACAGCACCCTTTTGGCCGTACTCGCGCTCTGCTTCTGCCCGCTGTGGAGGCTGCGCTTGAGTTGCGGAACCTGTTCTCCTTCTGCTGTGCACTAACCCGAACTGCCTGACTTCCTCCGAAGAGCTTCCCCTTGTGCCCGTTGGCACCGGCGTGGCAGGTACTTTGAGCACAAGGCTCCACTCTTCGCAGGGCTCGGACTTCCATCTAGTTAGGTGCCTCTGAAGGCGAACTGAGTCTAAAGCTTTATCGCACTGCCTGTTTTCCTTTCCTTTCAGGTGGACTACATATTTCGTGCTTTAAACGCTTGCGACTGTGTATTTGTATATATATTGTGTTGATATGGTATGTGTTGGTTTAATATTGTGATATTGTGATTTTCTCGCTACGGTCATTGTTTTAAAGGCCTTAAAATAAATGTGTATCTATTTTTGATATAACAACTGTTTGGAGTAGTTTGTAAGCGCTCTTGCTTTGTGTGCTCATTGCGGGCTTTCAGTCACCCTCACCCCTCTTGAGACCTAGTCTTGACCGCCGCGATCGCTACCTTGATTGGTCTGGCTCGTCCAGAGGTTACCCTGTTCCAAGTAATTAGGTTGGCCTTCTGAACTTCTGCGCCACCAAGACAGAGTTCAGAAATCCGTCTTAACAAATTGGTGGCAGCGGTGGGATACGACTGAAGGTATCCAGTGTTGCGCTCGAACTAAGGCATTTCAGGTTATTCCAACCAGTACACGTAGTGAATTGTTGTAGTATAACTTTAAAAAGGCCATAGTCCTATCAAACAGTATGGAAACAAATACCTTGTTAACTTTAAATGCTTCCAAATCAGAAACGCTGAAAAAGATGTGTGCGGAGAGAGGTGTTTCCTCTCAAGGCACGAAATTGGAAATGATCCAAAGAATCGTGGCGTGGCAAGAAGCGCAGCTTGACGCTATAACTTCTGAGGACAGTGCAGAAGGTGGTGGGGCTGCCCTCACTGGTAGAACCGACGGTTCTGCCGCTGCACTGATCCATCGCGACCACGAGGACAGGGAGGACGAGATGTCTAATGTTTCCTCTGCCAGTGTTGATGGGGATGCTATGCTTGAATTCAAGAAGCAAGAGCTGCGGTTTAGGCAGCAGGAGCTTGAATTCAGCATAGCCAAACTAAAAATCGAACAGGCAGAAAAACAGAAAGACAGGGATCACCAGTTGGAACTGGCCAAGCTTCAGGTTGCAAATGGGTCCAAGGGTCCTAGACATGGGTCTGGGGCTTTCTCTCATCCACGGTTTCCGAAAGATCTGCTCAGTGTGTATGAAGAAAGGAATGACATTATGGACTGGCTGAATGCGTTTGAGTATGCATGCGAGGTTCAAGAAGTTGACAATGCTGATAAGATTGCGTGGTTGCTCAGTAGACTGCCCCATTCTGGCTGTAGTGCCATTATGGAAATGTCAAAGGCTGAGCGAGCTTATTTCGCAATGTTAAAGCAAACTCTCATTTTAAAGTTTGCGAAGACTCCGGCCCAATATTTAAAGCGTTTTCGAGAGTATAAGAAAAAGGAAGGTGGTACTTGGGTATCTTATGTCGCTGAATCTTTGAAAATCTTAACTGGCTGGGTCGAAGGTTATAAGGTTTCTACCTTCGAAGGCATGATTAATCTTGTCATGCTGAAACACATTTTTGCTTCTTCTTCCCCGGAGCTTAAGCAGCATTTGGCCGATTCGAAGGAGATAGATCCTAAGAAGCTGGCCATTGCAGCAGACTTATGGGTGTCACATCGAGTGTCCCATAAGGACAAAACTCATCCTGGTAAGCAGGAGGAAGGGAAAAAGTCCAAAGATATGGAGGGTGGGGAATCTGCTAAATCTTCTTCCCATAAGGGCCACAAAAAGAAAAACAAGGGTAAGACACAAGAGAACTCACAGGGTAGTGGAGGTCAGCCTCCGAAACAGAACTCTGGTTACAATAAGCCTCCCTACGTAAACAGACCCACTGGGGCTTGTTTTTCTTGTGGAGCAACTGACCATGTGAAGGGGGATCCCCGGTGTAAGGTTAGACCTTTGGGGGTCCACTCCGCTAATCTGGCCTTCTCCTCCTACGAGGAAGAAGAGATTACAGGAGCATCCTTCTCCTCAGACTCATTTCCCAGCGGAATAGAGGCTGAGGTAGTTTTAGTGTCCCTGGGTTCCTGGGAGCCTAAAGTCGCAGAGGCTTATGCTAGGATTCCGGATAATACCAAGCACTACTTTAAAGACAGTGTGCTGATCAATGGAGTAGATACTCCAGCTCTTAGGGATAGTGGGTGCAGTCGCATTGTAGTGGATTCTACCTTGGTAGACTCAGAGGAAGTTGCCAGAGCTACTCTGATGCCCACTAAGTTGGCTGACGGCCCCCTCCGTATGTTTCCAGTAATACCTGTAAATCTTACTTTAATTGGTACAGCAGTCAGGATTCCAGTGAGCATTCAGAGAAACGTCCCGGGAAAGGTCTTGTTGGGTAATGATCTCAGAGCTTTAGGGCTCGTAGGAGACACTGCCGAAAGACCCTACACACGGTCTCAAGCACGGGCAGCATTGGCCAAGTCCAATACGCCGCCCCAGCCAAAGGGGAAACCCAAGGCGAAAGGAGTCTACAAGTCAAAACGAGGGAAAGAGAATATTCCCCCGAGCTCGCCTACCACTGCGGTGGAGGAAGTTGGTCAATCGCCCGGGCCTGACGAGGAGGTGGCCATGCCTGAAGTATTCGACCCCAACGATCATCCTGAACTAAAAGACTTGTTAGTTGAAGGAGGTCCTGATAGGGACGAATTCAGTAAAGGCCAACGTGAGTGCCCATCTCTGGAAGGCCTAAGGAGACAGGCCTGCTCCCAGCTTGAGGGTGAACCTCCTGGGATGCATAGTATTTACCAGGAAGGTGGACTCCTGTATAGTGAACCCACAGAGTCTACAGAAGGAGACCATAGGAGGTTGGTGGTTCCCCTTGCTGTTAGGCCCTTCCTCCTGCAGTTGGCGCATGAAGTTCCCCTTGCTGGTCACCTCGGTATGAGGAAGACCAAGCAAAGGTTATCCATGCACTTCTACTGGCCCAAGATGGGGGAGCAAGTAGAAAGTCACTGCAGGAGTTGTGCCGCCTGCCAGTTGTCTGGTAAGGTTGGCGCGACAATCCAAGCTCCGTTGGTACCGCTCCCAGTTGTGGGGGTACCATTTGAAAGGGTAGGGATCGACATGGTTGGTCCCCTTGACCCGCAAACATCCTCAGGCAATAGGTTTATCCTGGTGCTGGTCGACCATGCAACCCGGTATCCTGAGGCCGTCCCATTTACAACTGTAACTGCCAAGCCAGTTGCAGAAGCTTTACTCGGCATGTTTACTAGGGTTGGCTTCCCTAAAGAAGTTGTGCAGGATGATGGCAGCAACTTTATGTCGAAGTATAGGCAGGCTATGTGGATAGAATGTAGGGTCACCTACAGGTTCTCTTCTGCATACCACCCCCAGACCAATGGTCTGGGGGTGCGTTTTAACAGGACGTTAAAGAGCATGATTGGGGCTCTGGAGGAGCCTCAGAGAAGAAAATGGGATCTTCTTGTTTCATGCTTACTGTTTGCCTACCGAGAGGTACCACAGGAGGGTGTTGGCTTCAGCCCCTTCGAACTTCTGTTCGGTCATCCCGTACGGGGACCCTTAGCCATCGTCAAAGAGGGATGGGAGATGCCCACTCCCCCTGTTACTACCAATGTAGTTGATTATGTGCTAGGGCTCAGAAAACGGATGGTACTTCTGGTGGGCTTGGCTAGTGATAAATTGAAGGCAGGGCAAGCGCTGGTGAAACATTGGTACGACCAGAAAGCTTCCCTCATCAACTTTACACTTGGTCAGCAAGTCCTGATCATGAATCCCATAAGGCCTCGAGCTTTACAGGACAAATGGTCAGGCCCTTACCCAGTGGTGGAGCCCCTGGGTGAGGTTAACTATTCAGTGGACCTTGGAAGGCCTGGACAGGCTCCAAAAGTGTTTCACGTGAATAGGCTGAAGGCTTTCGTCCCAAGCGGCGAAATCGCAGCACTGCTATTGGCTTCAGACGTTGCGGGAGAGGAGTCTGAACCTCTCCCCGACCTGTTCCCAAGCAGTCCTTCAGATAGCTCTTTTGAGGGTGTCCGAGTGGCCCCTCACCAAAATGGACAAGGCTCAGTGGTTTACCTTGGACATGAAGTAGGTGGAGGGAGGAGACAGCCTCTACTCAGTCAGGTACACGCAGTACAAGACTGGCCTACCCCCACTACGCAAACCCAAGTGAGAGCCTTTTTAGGACTCACGGGGTATTACCGCACTTTTGTGGCAGACTATGGCACCATAGCTGCTCCTCTGACTGCCCTCACAACTCCGAAGAAACCCAAGAAGGTAACTTGGACCGACGAGTGTGAGAAGGCCTTCAATGGCTTAAAAGACTCCTTGTGCCAGGCCCCTGTCCTCAGGGCCCCGGATTATCAAAGACCTTTTATCGTGCAGACGGACGCCTCTGACACTGGGATAGGAGCTGTACTATCACAAGTAGATGAGAAGGGTAAGGAACACCCTATCGGTTTTTTTAGTCGCCAGCTTAAGGACAGAGAGCTCAGATGGTCCACGGTAGAGAAAGAATGTTTCTCTGTTGTGTGGGCCCTAAGGAAGCTGAGGCCCTACCTCTATGGGACCCACTTCACTGTGCAAACTGACCATAAGCCGTTAAAGTGGCTAATGAACATGAAGGGGGAGAATCCAAAGTTGCTTAGGTGGTCCATAAGTCTACAAGGCTTCGACTTCACTATTGAGCATAGGCCAGGTGTCCAACATAGCAATGCTGATGGGTTGTCCAGAATGTTTAACCGACCTGAACAAGAGACTCATCCAGGGGTGGATTAGTTCCCCCTGTCCATAGTCTGGGAGGGGCGAGTGTTAGGAAAGATTTCATGATTGCAGGTAATTTTCCTTCCATGTGGCAACCCCTAAACTTTTTGCTATTGTTTTTAACCTTGTTCTTGACTTTGCCAGAGAAGTACAGCCTTCTGCCGCACTTCTCTGGGCTTTCGCTCCTTTCTTACAGGGAAACTGACATGCCCTTAAGACAGTCAGTACCGGGGAACGCTGTTTCCCGTAGTTTCCTTTATCATGTTGCGGCTTTAGTGCAACATGACACAAGAGGGCACTGTAAGCTAAGTTACAGCTCTCTTGGGTCTCTAGCCTTCTACAGGCCCTAGATACTCTTTTAGGATGGTATTTGATCGGTGCAAGTCATTCAGGGACTCGAATGGTGGCAGCGATCGTTTTGTTTATTTTGAGCTCCTTTTGGCGTTCTGAGCACGTTTTTCGCACTGAACCCAAAATGGTGGCCTGGCTCCCAAAATGGCCAGACCACGAGGCTCCTTTGTCCTGTCCACTGACCGTCTTGCTCCCTTCACCTTCCCCAGGTCGAGCGACCCGGGGCCTTCCTTATTTGGGCATGTACTTTCCCGCGAAACGTGGTTGCTTTCGCGGGCTTCTACATGTCGTTTGTGTGCCTCCAGGGTGTGGGCTGGGATGTCTGGTCCCAATACACATCCTGGGTGCCAGAGAGTCTAGGGTGGTGTGAATGCCTGGGACCACCGTGGTCCGTGATTGGTCCACGTATGGTATGTGTGTTGATGAGCGGATCTCCCATTGGCTCCCCTCCGTTTTGGCGCGAAGGGAAACGTGGATAAGAGGGAGCTGGAAACACCACTACCATGTCGATCTCCTGAGTTCTCACGAACGAAGGCATACAGGAGCCAAGTATCCTGCAACCAAGAGGCTGGACCGAGGAATCGCTGGTGACCCGCTGAAGGAATCCTCCTTTGCACTGCTGTTGTCCTGTGAAACCCTTTCCTCCTTGGATCGAACCAGAAGGCCTGTACTGGTGCTTCGACCTTTGGAATAGCAGGAACAGCTATTCCCGGCGACTTCATCATCTCCTGCCAAGTAAGCCTTCGGAAGTGTCTCTGGGCCATCCAGTTGACTGACCAGCTTACAAGGGAGTCCTGCTCTGCAACCGCCGCCAGGTTGTGTTGTATTTCGAGTCCTTGTCACTCTCCCACGCTTCGTACACTTGGCGTTCCCAAGTCTGAAGGGAGGAGTGTACATTTGGCTCGAATACACACGGCCGCTCCGTTGTCCTGCTGCGGCAACAAACTGTGCTGGTTTCGTCGATTGGGACGTCTTTTTGCTCTACATGACTACGAGGGGTTCCCTGCTCTTCTGAACCTGCCAGCTGCTGAAACTAACGTGGAGAAGCCTGGGTCTGCTTGCTTCGGGGACCGGTGAGTAGTTTAGCTAGGATCTGGTCGCCCTCCTGCAGTATCCCATTGCTTTTCCCTGCTGTGTAAAAACAGCACCCTTTTGGCCGTACTCGCGCTCTGCTTCTGCCCGCTGTGGAGGCTGCGCTTGAGTTGCGGAACCTGTTCTCCTTCTGCTGTGCACTAACCCGAACTGCCTGACTTCCTCCGAAGAGCTTCCCCTTGTGCCCGTTGGCACCGGCGTGGCAGGTACTTTGAGCACAAGGCTCCACTCTTCGCAGGGCTCGGACTTCCATCTAGTTAGGTGCCTCTGAAGGCGAACTGAGTCTAAAGCGTTATCGCACTGCCTGTTTTCCTTTCCTTTCAGGTGGACTACATATTTCGTGCTTTAAACGCTTGCGACTGTGTATTTGTATATATATTGTGTTGATATGGTATGTGTTGGTTTAATATTGTGATATTGTGATTTTCTCGCTACGGTCATTGTTTTAAAGGCCTTAAAATAAATGTGTATCTATTTTTGATATAACAACTGTTTGGAGTAGTTTGTAAGCGCTCTTGCTTTGTGTGCTCATTGCGGGCTTTCAGTCACCCTCACCCCTCTTGAGACCTAGTCTTGACCGCCGCGATCGCTACCTTGATTGGTCTGGCTCGTCCAGAGGTTACCCTGTTCCAAGTAATTAGGTTGGCCTTCTGAACTTCTGCGCCACCAGGACAGAGTTCAGAAATCCGTCTTAACAGGTAGGATCTCAGGTTTGGTATTAGAGGCATTGAGATATCACATCTCATGCTATCAGAAGGGTATCAGGATTGGAATGGGAAGGAGTTGGATATCAAATCTCATGCTAAAGGGAGGGTCTCAGGTTTGGAAGGGGAAGGATTTGGATATCACATCTCATGTTATAGGAAGGATCTCAGGTTTGGTATTAGAAGCATTGAGATATCACATTTCATGCTATCGGAAGGATCTCAGGTTTGGTATTAGAAGCATTGAAATATCACATCTCATGCTATAGGAAGGGTCTCAGGATTGGAATGGGAAGGAGTTGGATATCACATCTCATGTTATAGGAAGGATCTCAGGTTTGGTATTAGAAGCATTGAGATATCACATCTCATGCTATAGGAAGGGTCTCAGGATTGGAATGGGAAGGAGTTGGATATCACATCTCATGCTAAAGGAAGGGTCTCAGTTTTGGTAGAAGCATTGCGATATCACATCTCATGCAATAGGAAGGGTCTCAGGATTGGAATTGGAAGGAGTTGGATATCACATCTCATGCTATAGGAAGGGTCTCAGGTTTGGTATAAGCATTGAAATATCACATCTCTGCTATCGGAAGGGTCTCAGGATTGGAATGGGAAGGACTTAGATATCACATCTCATGCTATAGGAAGGATCTCAGGTTTGGTATTAGATGCATTGAGATATCACATCTCATGCTATAGGAAGGGTCTCAGGATTGGAATCGGAAGGAGTTGTATATGACATCTCATGCCATAGGAAGGGTCTCAGGTTTGGCATAAGCATTGAGATATCACATCTCTGCTATCGGAAGGGTCTCAGGATTGGAATGGGAAGGAGTTGGATATCCCATCTCATTATAGGAAGAGTCTCAGGTTTGGTATTAGAAACATTGAGATATCACATCTCATGCTATAGGAAGGGTCTAAGGTTTGGAAAGGGGAAGGATTTGGGTATCACATCTCATGTTATAGGACCGGTCTCAGGTTTGGTATTAGAAGCATTGAGATATCAAATCTCATGGTATAGGTCGGGTCTCAGAATTGGAATGGGAAGGAGTTGGATATCACATCTCAAGCTATAGAAAGGGTCTCAGGATTGGAATGGGAAGGAGTTTGATATCACATCTCATGCCATGGTATGGGTCTCAGGTTTTGTAGAAGCATTGGGATATCACATCACATGCTATAGGCAGGGTCTAAGGTTGGAATGGGAAGGAGTTGGATGTCACATCTCATGTTATAGGAAGGGTCTCAAGATTGGAATAGGAAGGTCTTGGATATCACATCTCATTCTATAGGAAGGCTCTCAGGGTTGGAAGGGGAAGGTCTTGGATATCACATCTCATGCCATCAGAAGGGTCTCAGGATTGGAATGGGAAGGAGTTGGATATCACATCTCATCCAATAGGAAGGGTCTCAGGTTTGGAATGGGAAGGAATTGGATATCACATCATGTTATAGGAAGGATCTCAGGATTGGAATGGGAAGGATTTGGATATCCCTTATCATGCTATAGGAAGTGTCTCAGGTTGGAATGGGAAGGAGTTGGATATCACATCTCGTTATAGGAAGGGTCTCAGGATTGGAATGGGAAGGATTTGGATATCACATCTCTTGCTATAGGAAGGGTCTCAGGTTTTTTATTAGAAAGATTGAGCTATCACATCTCATGCTATAGGAAGGGTTTCAGGATTGGAATGGGAAGGATTTGGATATCACATCTCATGCTAAAGGAAGGGTCTCAGGTTTGGAAGGGGAAGGATTTGGATATCATATCTCATGTTATAGGGCGGGTCCCATGTTTGGTATTAGAAGCATTGAGATATCACATCTCATGCTATAGGAGGAGTCTCAGTATTGGAATGGGAAGGAGTTGGATATCACGTCTCATGTTATAGGAAGGGTCTCAGAATTGGAATGGCAAGGAGTTGGATATCACATCTCATGCTAAAGGAAGGGTCTCAGGTTTGATAGAAGCATTGAGATATCACATCTCATGCTATAGGAAGGAACTCAGGATTGCAATGGGAAGTAGTTGGATATCACATCTCATGCCATAGGATGGGTCATCAGGTTTGGTATAAGCATTGAGATATCACATCTCTGCTATCGGAAGGGTCTCAGGATAGGAATGGGAAGGACTTAGATATCACATCTCATACTATAGGGAGGGTCTCAGTTTTGATATTAGAAGCATTGAGCTATCACATCTCATGCTATCGGAAGGGTCTCAGGATTGGAATGGGATGGAGTTGGATATCACATCTCAAGCTATCTCGGGATTGGAATGGGAAGGAGTTTGATATCACATCTCAAACTATAGGAAGGGTCTCAGGTTTGGAAGGGGAAGGATTTGGATCTCACATCTCATGTTTTAGGACGGGTCTCAGGTTTGGTATTAGAAGCATTGAGATATCACATCTCATGGTATAGGAAGGGTCTCAGGATTGGAATGGGAAGGAGTTTGATATCACATCTCAAGCTATAGGAAGGGTCTCAGGTTTGGAAAGGGAAGGATTTGGATTTCAACTCTCATGTTATAGGATGGCTCTCATGTTTGGTTTTAGTAGCATTGAGATATCACATCTCATGCTATAGGAAGGGTCTCAGGTTTAGAAAGGGAAGGATTTGGAGTTCACATGTTATAGGAAGGTTCTCAGGTTTGGTTTTAGAAGAATTAAGATATAACATCTCATGCTATAGGAAGGGTCTCAGGTTTGGAATGGGAAGGAGTTGATATCACATCTCATGCTAAAGGAAAGGTCTCAGGTTTGGAAGGGGAAGGATTTGGATCTCACATCTCATGTTTTAGGACGGGTCTCAGGTTTGGTATTAGAAGCATTGAAATATCACATCTCATGGTATAGGAAGGGTCTCAGGATTGGAATGGGAAGGAGTTGGATAACACATTGAATGGGAAGGTGTTTGATATCACATCTCAAGCTATAGGAAGGGTCTCAGGTTTGGAAAGGGAATGATTTGGATTTCACATATCATGTTATAGGATGGTTCTCATGTTTGGTTTTAGAAGCATTGAGATATCACATCTCATGCTATCGGAAGTGTCTCAGGTTTGGAATGGGAAGGAGTTTGATATCACATCTCATGTTATAGGAAGGTTCTCAGGTTTGGTATTAGAAGCATTGAGATATCACATCTCATGCTATAGGAAGGGTCTCAGGATTGGAATCGGAAGGAGTTGTATATGACATCTCATGCCATAGGAAGGGTCTCAGGTTTGGTATAAGCATTGAGATATCACATCTCTGCTATCGGAAGGGTCTCAGGATTGGAATGGGAAGGAGTTGGATATCCCATCTCGTTATAGGAAGGGTCTCAGGTTTGGTATTAGAAGCATTGAGATATCACATCTCATGCTATAGGAAGGGTCTAAGGTTTGGAAAGTGGAAGGATTTGGGTATCACATCTCATGTTATAGGACCGGTCTCAGGTTTGGTATTAGAAGCATTGAGATATCAAATCTCATGGTATAGGTCGAGTCTCAGAATTGGAATGGGAAGGAGTTGGATATCACATCTCAAGCTATAGAAAGGGTATCAGGATTGGAATGGGAAGGAGTTTGATATCACATCTCATGCCATGGTATGGGTCTCAGGTTTTGTAGAAGCATTGGGATATCACATCACATGCTATAGGAAGTGTCTCAGGTTGGAATGGGAAGGAGTTGGATATCACATCTCGTTATAGGAAGGGTCTCAGGATTGGAATGGGAAGGATTTGGATATCACATCTCTTGCTATAGGAAGGGTCTCAGGTTTTTTATTAGAAACATTGAGCTATCACATCTCATGCTATAGGAAGGGTTTCAGGATTGGAATGGGAAGGATTTGGATATCACATCTCATGCTAAAGGAAGGGTCTCAGGTTTGGAAGGGGAAGGATTTGGATATCATATCTCATGTTATAGGGCGGGTCCCATGTTTGGTATTAGAAGCATTGAGATATCACATCTCATGCTATAGGAAGGAACTCAGGATTGCAATGGGAAGGAGTTGGATATCACATCTCATGCCATAGGATGGGTCATCAGGTTTGGTATAAGCATTGAGATATCACATCTCTGCTATCGGAAGGGTCTCAGGATAGGAATGGGAAGGACTTAGATATCACATCTCATACTATAGGGAGGGTCTCAGTTTTGATATTAGAAGCATTGAGCTATCACATCTCATGCTATCGGAAGGGTCTCAGGATTGGAATGGGATGGAGTTGGATATCACATCTCAAGCTATCTCGGGATTGGAATGGGAAGGAGTTTGATATCACATCTCAAGCTATAGGAAGGGTCTCAGGTTTGGAAGGGGAAGGATTTGGATCTCACATCTCATGTTTTAGGACGGGTCTCAGGTTTGGTATTAGAAGCATTGAGATATCACATCTCATGGTATAGGAAGGGTCTCAGGATCGGAATGGGAAGGAGTTTGATATCACATCTCAAGCTATAGGAAGGGTCTCAGGTTTGGAAAGGGAAGGATTTGGATTTCACATCTCATGTTATAGGATGGTTCTCATGTTTGGTTTTAGTAGCATTGAGATATCACATCTCATGCTATAGGAAGGGTCTCAGGTTTGGAAAGGGAAGGATTTGGAGTTCACATGTTATAGGAAGGTTCTCAGGTTTGGTTTTAGAAGAATTAAGATATAACATCTCATGCTATAGGAAGGGTCTCAGGTTTGGGATGGGAAGGAGTTGATATCACATCTCATGCTAAAGGAAAGGTCTCAGGTTTGGAAGGGGAAGGATTTGGATCTCACATCTCATGTTTTAGGACGGGTCTCAGGTTTGGTATTAGAAGCATTGAAATATCACATCTCATGGTATAGGAAGGGTCTCAGGATTGGAATGGGAAGGAGTTGGATAACACATTGAATGGGAAGGAGTTTGATATCACATCTCAAGCTATAGGAAGGGTCTCAGGTTTGGAAAGGGAATGATTTGGATTTCACATCTCATGTTATAGGATGGTTCTCATGTTTGGTTTTAGAAGCATTGAGATATCACATCTCATGCTATCGGAAGTGTCTCAGGTTTGGAATGGGAAGGAGTTTGATATCACATCTCATGTTATAGGAAGGATCTCAGGTTTGGTATTAGAAGCATTGAGATATCACATCTCATGCTATAGGAAGGGTCTCAGGATTGGAATCGGAAGGAGTTGTATATGACATCTCATGCCATAGGAAGGGTCTCAGGTTTGGTATAAGCATTGAGATATCACATCTCTGCTATCGGAAGGGTCTCAGGATTGGAATGGGAAGGAGTTGGATATCCCATCTCGTTATAGGAAGGGTCTCAGGTTTGGTATTAGAAGCATTGAGATATCACATCTCATGCTATAGGAAGGGTCTAAGGTTTGGAAAGGGGAAGGATTTGGGTATCACATCTCATGTTATAGGACCGGTCTCAGGTTTGGTATTAGAAGCATTGAGATATCAAATCTCATGGTATAGGTCGGGTCTCAGAATTGGAATGGGAAGGAGTTGGATATCACATCTCAAGCTATAGAAAGGGTCTCAGGATTGGAATGGGAAGGAGTTTGATATCACATCTCATTCTATAGGAAGGCTCTCAGGGTTGGAAGGGGAAGGAGTTGGATATCACATTTCATGTTAGAGGTAGGATCTCAGGTTTGGTATTAGAGGCATTGAGATATCACATCTCATGCCATCAGAAGGGTCTCAGGATTGGAATGGGAAGGAGTTGGATATCACATCTCATGCTAAAGGGAGGGTCTAAGGTTTGGAAGGGGAAGGATTTGGACATCACATCTCATGCTATAGGAAGGGTCTAAGGTTTGGAAAGGGGAAGGATTTGGGTATCACATCTCATGTTATAGGACCGGTCTCAGGTTTTGTAGAAGCATTTGGGATATCACATCACATGCTATAGGCAGGGTCTAAGGTTGGAATGGGAAGGAGTTGGATATCACATCTCATGTTATAGGAAGGGTCTCAGGATTGGAATGGGAAGGACTTGGATATCACATCTCATTCTATAGGAAGGCTCTCAGGGTTGGAAGGGGAAGGAGTTGGATATCACATTTCATGTTAGAGGTAGGATCTCAGGTTTGGTATTAGAGGCATTGAGATATCACATCTCATGCCATCAGAAGGGTCTCAGGATTGGAATGGGAAGGAGTTGGATATCACATCTCATGCTAAAGGGAGGGTCTAAGGTTTGGAAGGGGAAGGATTTGGACATCACATCTCATGTTATAGGAAGGATCTCAGGTTTGGTATTAGAAGCATTGAGATATCACATCTCATGCTATCCGAAGGGTCTCAGGTTTGGTATAAGCATTGAGATATCACATCTCTGTTATCGGAAGGGTCTCAGGATTGGAATGGGAAGGACTTGGATATCACAATTCATGTTATAGGAAGGGTCTCAGGTTTGGTATTAGAAGCATTGAAATATCACATCTCATGCTATAGGAAGGGTCTCAGGATTGGAAAGGGAAGGACTTGGATATCACATCTCATGTTATAGGAAGGGTCTCAGGTTTGGTATTAGAAGCATTGAGATATCACATCTCATGCTATAGGAAGGGTCTCAGGAATGGAATGGGAAGAGCTTGGATATCACATCTCATGATACAGGAAGGGTCTAAGGTTTGGAAAGGGAAGGATTTGGATATCACATCTCATGTTATTGGACCGGTCTCAGGTTTGGTATTAGAAGTATTGAGATATCAAGTCTCATGGTATAGGACGGGAGTTTGATATCACAACTCATGCCATGGTGTGGGTCTCAGGTTTTGTAGAAGCATTGGGATATCACATCTCATGCTATCGGAAGGGTATCAGGATTGGATTTGGAAGGAGTTGGATATCCCATCTCATGCTATAGGAAGGGTCTCAGGATTGGAATGGGAAAGACTTGGATATCACATATCATGTTGTAGGAAGGCTCTCAGGTTTGGAAAGGGAAGGAGTTGAATATCACATTTCATGTTAGAGGTAGGATCTCAGGTTTGGTATTAGAGGCATTGAGATATCACATCTCATGCTATCAGAAGGGTATCAGGATTGGAATGGGAAGGAGTTGGATATCACATCTCGAGCTATAGGAAGGGTCTCAGGTTTGGGAAGGGAAGGATTGGGATTTCACATCCCGTTATAGGATGGTTCTCATGTTTGTTTTTAGAAGCATTGAGATATCAAATCTCATGCTATTGGAAGGGTCTCAGGTTTGGAATGGGAAGGAGTTGGATATCACATCTCATGTTATAGGAAGGATCTCAGGTTTGGTATTAGAAGCATTGAGATATCACATATCATGCTATAGGAGGAGTCTCAGGATTGGAATGGGAACGAGTTGGATATCACGTCTCATGTTATAGGAAGGGTCTCAGGATTGGAATGCAAGGAGTTGGATATCACATCTCATGCTATAGGGAGGGCCTCAGGTTTGATATTAGAAGCATTGAGATATCACATCTCATGCTATCTGAAGGGTCTCAGGATTGGAATGGGAAGGAGTTGGATATCACATATGCTAAAGGAAAGGTCTCAGGTTTGGAAGGGGAAGGATTTGGATCTCACATCTCATGTTTTAGGAAGGATCTCAGGTTTGGTATTAGAAGCATTGAGATATCACATCTCATGCTATAGGAAGGGTCTCAGGATTGGAATGTGAAGGATTTGGATATCACATCATACTAAAGGTAGGGTCTCAGGTTTGGTATAAGCATTGAGATATCACATCTCTGCTATAGGAAGGGTCTCAGGATTGGATTGGGAATGAGTTGGATATCCCTTCTCATGCTATAGGAAGGGTCTCAGGTTGGAATGGAAAGGAGTTGGATATCACATCTCATGCTATAGGAAGGGTCTTGTAGGGTATTTTGTGGAGATTTGGGGCCTGACGGTATTTTCTTACCGCCGAAAAATAACTTAGCAACAATCACTCCTTGTATTCAGATTGGGCCATGTACAACAATAATACAGTGGACATGCATTATTTCAGCACACAGACATGCGTATTTGGTATGCGTGGTTGGTATGCGTGGTTGGTGGTATTTTGGTGAGCATAATTCCCTTGTTTTATTTGTGGCCCCAATATCCAGAACCCCTTATTTTTGCTTAGATTCTTCGTGTAATCACTAGAGAGACCTCAGGCTTGCATTTCAGGAACACCACATTTTCATTTTTAGTGTGCCACCATGGGCAATTTCTCTCTGTCTTATCTACGGCAGCGAGCTATCATGTGGTATTTTCACTATCTTATATACGGTAGTGAACTATGTCCCGGGCCTCCCTTTTTGCCGACTCATAGACCTCCGACAAACTACAACACACACAGTTAGTTATAACTGCTCATACTGAATTACATTGTGCACACGGCTGCAGCCAAATTTGATGTTTAGCTACCTTGAAAATGACAATTGCACTGTCTAAACATCTCCCCACATCATCAGCACTGTTTTGGTAAATATAAAACACACCACCCGTCTGCTTTCAAATATTTTTGTGTATTATAAAAGTTGCATTTAAACACGATCTCACTCTTTACAGAAATAAATAAAATAGCACAGTAACAGCATTGTCTATACACTGAAAAGAGAGTGGCGGAGACAAGAACTCAATTTGCAACATTAAACATGTGATTAAAGCACAGGAATCTCCTTTCCGACACTGACTGAATATTCTCGTACACACTCAGCCCCCACACTTCTGTAATTACCTTATCTGTTCAGCATGAGTTTTCTTCAGCTGTTCTCTTTCTGAATTTGGCTCCCTTGAAGACTAACCCCGGTGAAAACAAGCGTCTTTCGTTCTCAAACCGGGGTTATTGCCTGGAATTCTCAGCTTTTGCAGCAGGAATGCTTCAGCCAGGAAAACAGGTCCTTCTCCCAGCTCTGCCAAATCCCGACTGTCCTCCCCCTCTCTTCAAGCTCCCCCAGCAAGACTCTCATCACTGCCTCTAGCATGATACTTGCTATGACGCTGCTCCAATCAGAATCAATCATGCCATCTCCTCCCTCACTACCAATGGCTCATTTCTACAGTAATTATTTGTAACCAACTGATTTCCTGTTCCTTCGAGCCCTTTTGCTTCCTGTAGTTATGTGGACAGAGCAGCAGAGAAAAAGAAAAAAATGAATGTGCGTTTAAAAGTTCACTTTCAGAGTAGGCCTAATTCTGCAGTGGAGACACATTTTTATTAGTGGGTTATGTTAAATGCAGTTTTATTAGTCAGGTTATTTATTAATAATGTTAGTTATTAATTTTCAAATGTGTCTCTTGCACCACAGGCATTTCAGGTGAAAAATAGTGTGCATTTTTGAGTGTGCACTGTTAGGAAAGATTTCGTAATTGTAGGTAATTTTCCTTCCATGTGGCAACCCCTAAACTTTTTGCTGTTGTTTTTCACCTTGTTCTTGACTTTGCCAGAGAAGTGCAGCCTTCTGCCGCACTCCTCTGGGCTTTCGCTCCTTTCTTACGGGGAAACTGACATGCCCTTAAGACAGTCAGTACCGGGGAACGCTGTTTCCCGTAGTTTCTTTTATCATGTTGCGGCTTTAGTGCAACATGACACAAGAGGGCACTGTAAGCTAAGTTACAGCTCTCTTGGGTCTCTAGCCTTCCACAGGTCCTAGATACTCTTTTAGGATGGTATTTGATCAGTGCAAGTCATTCAGGGACTGGAATGGTGGCAGCGATCGTTTTGTTTATTTTGAGCTCCTTTTGGCGTTCTGAGCACGTTTTTCGCACTGAACCCAAAATGGTGGCCTGGCTCCCAAAATGGCCAGACCACGAGGCTCCTTTGTCTTGTCCACTGACCGTCTTGCTCCCTTCACCTTCCCCAGGTCGAGCGACCCGGGGCCTTCCTTATTTGGGCATGTACTTTCCCCCGAAACGTGGTTGCTTTCGCGGGCTTCTACATGTCGTTTGTGTGCCTCCAGGGTGTGGGCTGGGATGTCTGGTCCCAATACACATCCTAGGTGCCAGAGAGTCTAGGGTGGTGTGAATGCCTGGGACCACCGTGGTCCGTGATTGGTTGATGAGCGGATCTCCCATTGGCTCCCCTCCGTTTTCGCGCGAAGGGAACCGTGGATAAGAGGGGGCTGGAAACACCACTACCAGGTCGATCTCCTGAGTTCTCACGAACGAAGGAATACAGGAGCCAAGTATCCTGCAACCACGAGGCTGGACCGAGGAATCGCTGGTGACCCGCTGAAGGAACCCTCCTTTGCACTGCTGTCGTCCTGTGAAACCCTTTCCTCCTTTGATCGAACCAGAAGGCCTGTACTGGTGCTTCGACCTTTGGAATAGCAGGAACAGCTATTCCCGGCGACTTCATCATCTCCTGCCAAGTAACCCTTCGGAAGTGTCTCTGGGCCATCCAGTTGACTGACCAGTTTACAAGGGAGTCCTGCTCTGTAACCGCCGCCAGGTTGTTTTGTATTTCGAGTCCTTGTCACTCTCCCACGCTTCGTACACTTGGCGTTCCCAAGTCTGAAGGGAGGAGTGTACATTTGGCTCGAATACACACGGCCGCTCCGTTGTCCTGCTGCGGCAACAAACTGTGCTGGTTTCGTCGATTGGGACGTCTTTTTGCTCTACACGACTGCAAGGCGTTCCCTTCTCTTCTGAACCTGCCAGCTGCTGAAACTAACGTGGAGAAGCCTGGGTCTGCTTGCTTCGGGGACCGGTGAGTAGTTTAGCTAGGATCTGGTCGCCCTCCTGCAGTAGCCCATTGCTTTTCCCCGCTGTGTAAAAACAGCACCCTTTTGCCCGTACTCGCGCTCTGCTTCTGCTCGCTGTGGAGGCTGCGCTTGAGTCGCGGAACCTGTTCTCCTTCTGTTGTGCACTAACCCGAACTGCCTGACTTCCTCCGAAGAGCTTCTCCTTTTGCCCGTTGGCACCGGCGTGGCAGGTACTTTGAGCACAAGGCTCCACTCTTCGCAGGGCTCGGACTTCCATCTAGTTAGGTGCCTCTGAAGGCGAACTGAGTCTAAAGCGTTATCACACTGCCTGTTTTCCTTCCCTTTCAGATGGACTACACATTTTGTGCTTATAACGCTAGCGACTGTTGTATTTGTATATATATTGTGTTGATATGGTATGTGTTGGTTTAGTATTGTGATATTGTGATTTTCTCGCTACGGTGATTGTTTTAAAGGCCTTAAAATAAATGTGTATCTATTTTTGATATAACAACTGTTTGGAGTAGTTTGTAAGCGCTCTTGCTTTGTGTGCTCATTGCGGGATTTCAGTCACCCTCACCCCTCTTGAGACCTAGTCTTGAACGCCGCGATCGCTACCTTGATTGGTCTGGCTCGTCCAGAGGTTACCCTGTTCCAAGTAATTAGGTTGGCCTTCTGAACTTCTGCGCCACCAGGACAGAGTTCAGAAATCCGTCTTAACAAATTGGTGTACAGCGGTGGGATACGACTGAAGGTATCCAGTGTTGCGCTCGAACTAAGGCATTTCAGGTTATTCCAACCAGTACACGTAGTGAATTGTTGTAGTATAACTTTAAAAAGGCCATAGTCCTATCAAACAGTATGGAAACAAATACCTTGTTAACTTTAAATGCTTCCAAATCAGAAACGCTGAAAAAGATGTGTGCGGAGAGAGATGTTTCCTCTCAAGGCACAAAATTGGAAATGATCCAGAGAATCGTGGCGTGGCAAGAAGCGCAGCTTGACGCTGTAACTTCTGAGGACAGTGCAGAAGGTGGTGGGGCTGCGCTGCTCTCACTGGTAGAACCGACGGTTCTGCCGCTGCACTGATCCATCGCGACCACGAGGACAGGGAGGACGAGATGTCTAATGTTTCCTCTGCCAGTGTTGATGGGGATGCTATGCTTGAATTCAAGAAGAAAGAGCTGCGGTTTAGGCAGCAGGAGCTTGAATTCAGCATAGCCAAACTAAAAATCGAACAGGCAGAAAAACAGAAAGACAGGGATCACCAGTTGGAACTGGCCAAGCTTCAGGTTGCAAATGGGTCCAAGGGTCCTGGACATGGGTCTGGGGCTTCCTCTCATCCACGGTTTCCGAAAGATCTGCTCAGTGTGTATGAAGAAAGGAATGACATTATGGACTGGCTGAATGCGTTTGAGTATGCATGCGAAGTTCAAGAAGTTGACAATGCTGATAAGATTGCGTGGTTGCTCAGTAGACTGCCCCATTCTGGCTGTAGTGCCATCATGGAAATGTCGAAGGCTGAGCGAGCTGATTTCGCAATGTTAAAGCAAACTCTCATTTTAAAGTTTGGGAAGACTCCGGCCCAATATTTAAAGCGTTTTCGAGAGTATAAGAAAAAGGAAGGTGGTACTTGGGTATCTTATGTCGCTGAATCTTTGAAAAACTTAACTGGCTGGGTCGAAGGTTATAAGGTTTCTACCTTCGAAGGCATGATAAATCTTGTCATGCTGGAACATATTTTTGCTTCTTCTTCCCCGGAGCTTAAGCAGCATTTGGCCGATTCGAAGGAGATAGATCCTAAGAAGCTGGCCATTGCAGCAGACTTATGGGTGTCACATCGAGTGTCCCATAAGGACAAAACTCATCCTGGTAAGCAGGAGGAAGGGAAAAAGTCCAAAGATATGGAGGGTGGGGAATCTGCTAAATCTTCTTCCCATAAGGGCCACAAAAAGAAAAACAAGGGTAAGATACAAGAGAACTCACAGGGTAGTGGAGGTCAGCCTCCGAAACAGAACTCTGGTTACAATAAGCCTCCCTACGTGAACAGACCCACTGGGGCTTGTTTTTCTTGTGGAGCAACTGACCACGTGAAGGGGGATCCCCGTTGTAAGGTTAGACCTTTGGGGGTCCACTCCGCTAATCTGGCCTTCTCCTCCTATGAGGAAGAAGAGATTACAGGAGCATCCTTCTCCTCAGACTCATTTCCCAGCGGAATAGAGGCTGAGGTAGTTTTAGTGTCCCTGGGTTCCTGGGAGCCTAAAGTCGCAGAGGCTTATGCTAGGATTCCGGATAATACCAAGCACTACTTTAAAGACAGTGTGCTGATCAATGGAGTGGATACTCCAGCTCTTAGGGATAGTGGGTGCAGTCGCACTGTAGTGGATTCTACCTTGGTAGACTCAGAGGAAGTTGCCAGAGCTACTCTGGTGCCCACTAAGTTGGCTGACGGCCCCCTCCGTATGTTTCCAGTAATACCTGTAAATCTTACTTTAAATGGTACAGCAGTCAGGATTCCAGTGAGCATTCAGAGAAACGTCCCGGGAAAGGTCTTGTTGGGTAATGATCTCAGAGCTTTAGGGCTCGTAGGAGACACTGCCGAAAGACCCTACACACGGTCTCAAGCACGGGCAGCATTGGCCAAGTCCAATACGCCGCCCCAGCCAAAGGGGAAACCCAAGGCGAAAGGAGTCTACAAGTCAAAACGAGGGAAATAGAATATTCCCCCGAGCTCGCCTACCATTGCGGTGGAGGAAGTTGGTCAATCGCCCGGGCCTGACGAGGAGGTGGCGATGCCTGAAGTATTCGACCCCAACGATCATCCTGAACTAAAAGACTTGTTAGTTGAAGGAGGTCCTGATAGGGACGAATTCAGTAAAGGCCAACGTGAGTGCCCATCTCTGGAAGGCCTAAGGAGACAGGCCTGCTCCCAGCTTGAGGGTGAACCTCCTGGGAAGCATAGGATTTATTGGGAAGGTGGACTCCTGTATAGTGAGCCCACAGAGTCTACAGAAGGAGACCATAGGAGGTTGGTGGTTCCCCTTGCTGTTAGGCCCTTCCTCCTGCAGTTGGCGCATGAAGTTCCCCTTGCTGGTCACCTTGGTATGAAGAGGACCAAGCCAACGTTATCCATGCACTTCTACTGGCCCAAGATGGGGGTGCAAGTAGAAAGTCACTGCAGGAGTTGTGCCTCCTGCCAGTTGTCTGGTAAGGTTGGCGCGACAATCCAAGCTCCGTTGGTACCGCTCCCTGTTGTGGGGGTACCATTTGAAAGGGTAGGGATCAACATCGTTGGTCCCCTTGACCCGCAAACATCCTCGGGCAATAGGTTTATCCTGGTGCTGGTCGACCATGCAACCAGGTATCCTGAGGCCATCCCATTGAAAACTGTAACTGCCAAGTCAGTTGCAAAAGCTTTACTCGGCATATTTACTAGGGTTGGCTTCCCTAAAGAAGTTGTGTCGGATCGTGGCAGCAACTTTATGTCGAAGTATATGCAGGCTATGTGGAAATAATGTGGGGTCACCTACAAGTTCTCTTCTGCATACCACCCCCAGACCAATGGTCTGGTGGAACGTTTCAACAGAACGTTAAAGAGCATGATTGGGGCTCTGGAGGAGCCTCAGAGAAGAACATGGGATCTTCTGTTACCATGCTTACTGTTTGCCTACCGGCAGGTACCACAGGAGGGTGTTGGCTTCAGCCCCTTCAAACTTCTGTTCGGTCATCCCGTACGGGGACCCTTAGCCATCGTCAAAGAGGGATGGGAGATGCCCACTCCCCCTGTTACTACCAACGTAGTTGATTATGTGCTAGGGCTCAGAAAACGGATGGTACTTCTGATGGGCTTGGCTAGTGATAAATTGAAGGCAGGGCAAGCGCTGGTGAAACATTGGTACGACCAGAAAGCTTCCCTCATCAACTTTACACCTGGTCAGCAAGTCCTGATCATGAATCCAATAAGGCCTCAAGCTTTACAGGACAAATGGTCAGGCCCTTACACAGTGGTGGAGCCCCTGGGTGAGGTGAACTATTTAGTGGACCTTGGAAGGCCTGGACAGGCTCCAAAAGTGTTTCACGTGAATAGGCTGAAGGCTTTCGTCCCAAGAGTCGAAATCGCAGCACTGCTACTGTCTTCAGATGTTGAGGAAGAGGAGTCTGAACCTCTCCCCGACCTGTTCCAAAGCGGTCCTTCAGGTAGCTCCTTTGAGGGTGTCCGAGTGGCCCCTCACCTGACTTCTGATCAGCAGGCTGAGGTGAAAAGTTTGCTTAGGCAGTTTTCCCCCCCTGTTTTCACAGTCGCCTGGTTTGACACCTTGGTGCAAACATAACATTGACACAGGAGACAGTGTACCTACCAAAAGTAGGGGATACAGGATGTCAGACAAAGTACGGTCTTATATTAAGACCGAGGTCAACAAGATGTTAGACCTTGGGGTGATTGAACCCTCTAGTAGTCCTTGGTCCAGTCCTGTGGTGTTGGTTCCAAAGGCAGGCACTTCTGAATTGAGGTTCTGCGTGGATTACAGGGCTCTGAATGCTGTCACCAAGACAGATGCACACCCCTTGCCTCGAACAGATGAGCTGGTGGATACTTTGGGTGCCTCCAAGTACCTCAGCACGTTTGACCTCACTGCTGGCTATTGGCAAATAGCTTTAGCAGAACATGCCAAGGAGAAGACAGCATTTTCTACTCCAGACGGCCTTTACCAATTCCGGGTAATGCCGTTCGGGTTGAAGAATGCACCTGCCACTTTCCAGAGGCTTGTGAATCATGTGTTGAATGGGTTGGACGAATTCTGTCTTGCATATCTGGACGATATAGCAGTTTTCAGTGCCACCTGGGAAGACCATGTGAAACACCTCGGGATTGTGCTCCAGGCTCTTCAGAAAGCCCACTTGACCATAAAGGCTAGTAAATGCCAGATTGGACAAGGCTCAGTGGTTTACCTTGGACATGAAGTAGGTGGAGGGAGGATACAGCCTCTACCCAGTAAAGTACAAGCAGTACAAGAATGGCCTACCCCCACTACGCAAACCCAAGTGAGAGCCTTCTTAGGACTCACAGGGTATTACCCCAATTTTGTGGCAGACTATGGCACCATAGCTGCCCCTCTGGCTGCCCTCACAACTCCGAAGAAGCCCAAGAAGGTAACTTGGACCGACGAGTGTGAGAAGGCCTTCAATGGCTTAAAAGACTCCTTGTGCCAGGCCCCTGTCCTCAGGGCCCCGGATTATCAAAGACCTTTTATCGTGCAGACGGACGCCTCTGACACTGGGATAGGAGCTGTACTATCACAAGTAGATGAGAAGGGTAAGGAACACCCTATCGGTTTTATTAGTCGCCAGCTTAAGGACAGAGAGCTCAGATGGTCCACGGTAGAGAAAGAATGTTTCTCTGTTGTGTGGGCCCTAAGGAAGCTGAGGCCCTACCTCTATGGGACCCACTTCACTGTGCAAACTGACCATAAGCCGTTAAAGAGGCTAATGAACATGAAGGGGGAGAATCCAAAGTTGCTTAGGTGGTCCATAAGTCTACAAGGCTTCGACTTCACTATTGAGCATAGGCCAGGTGTCCAACATAGCAATGCTGATGGGTTGTCCAGAATGTTTAACCGACCTGAACAAGAGACTCATCCAGGGGTGGATTAGTTCCCCCTGTCCATAGTCTGGGAGGGGCGAGTGTTAGGAAAGATTTCGTAATTGTAGGTAATTTTCCTTCCATGTGGCAACCCCTAAACTTTTTGCTGTTGTTTTTCACCTTGTTCTTGACTTTGCCAGAGAAGTGCAGCCTTCTGCCGCACTCCTCTGGGCTTTCACTCCTTTCTTACGGGGAAACTGACATGCCCTTAAGACAGTCAGTACCGGGGAACGCTGTTTCCCGTAGTTTCTTTTATCATGTTGCGGCTTTAGTGCAACATGACACAAGAGGGCACTGTAAGCTAAGTTACAGCTCTCTTGGGTCTCTAGCCTTCCACAGGCCCTAGATACTCTTTTAGGATGGTATTTGATCGGTGCAAGTCATTCAGAGACTGGAATGGTGGCAGCGATCGTTTTGTTTATTTTGAGCTCCTTTTGGCGTTCTGAGCACGTTTTTCGCACTGACCCCAAAATGGTGGCCTGGCTCCCAAAATGGCCAGACCACGAGGCTCCTTTGTCTTGTCCACTGACCGTCTTGCTCCCTTCACCTTCCCCAGGTCGAGCGACCCGGGGCCTTCCTTATTTGGGCATGTACTTTCCCGCGAAACGTGGTTGCTTTCGCGGGCTTCTACATGTCGTTTGTGTGCCTCCAGGGTGTGGGCTGGGATGTCTGGTCCCAATACACATCCTGGGTGCCAGAGAGGCTAGGGTGGTGTGAATGCCTGGGACCACCGTGGTCCGTGATTGGTCCACGTATGGTATGTGTGTTGATGAGCGGATCTCCCATTGGCTCCCCTCCGTTTTGGCGCGAAGGGAACCGTGGATAAGAGGGGGCTGGAAACACCACTACCAGGTCGATCTCCTGAGTTCTCACGAACGAAGGAATACAGGAGCCAAGTATCCTGCAACCACGAGGCTGGACCGAGGAATCGCTGGTCACCCGCTGAAGGAATCCTCCTTTGCACTGCTGTCGTCCTGTGAAACACTTTCCTCCTTTGATCGAACCAGAAGGCCTGTACTGGTGCTTCGACCTTTGGAATAGCAGGAACAGCTATTCCCGGCGACTTCATCATCTCCTGCCAAGTAAGCCTTCGGAAGTGTCTCTGGGCCATCCAGTTGACTGACCAGCTTACAAGGGAGTCCTGCTCTGTAACCGCCGCCAGGTTGTGTTGTATTTCGAGTCCTTGTCACTCTCCCACGCTTCGTACACTTGGCGTTCCCAAGTCTGAAGGGAGGAGTGTACATTTGGCTCGAATACACACGGCCGCTCCGTTGTCCTGCTGCGGCAACAAACTGTGCTGGTTTCGTCGATTGGGACGTCTTTTTGCTCTACACGACTACGAGGCGTTCCCTGCTCTTCTGAACCTGCCAGCTGCTGAAACTAACGTGGAGAAGCCTGGGTCTGCTTGCTTCGGGGACCGGTGAGTAGTTTAGCTAGGATCTGGTCGCCCTCCTGCAGTAGCCCATTGCTTTTCCCCGCTGTGTTAAAACAGCACCCTTTTGTCCGTACTCGCGCTCTGCTTCTGCTCGCTGTGGAGGCTGCGCTTGAGTCGCGGAACCTGTTCTCCTTCTGTTGTGCACTAACCCGAACTGCCTGACTTCCTCCGAAGAGCTTCTCCTTTTGCCCGTTGGCACCGGTGTGGCAGGTACTTTGAGCACAAGGCTCCACTCTTCGCAGGGCTCGGACTTCCATCTAGTTAAGTGCCTCTGAAGGCGAACTGAGTCTAAAGCGTTATCACACTGCCTGTTTTCCTTCCCTTTCAGGTGGACTACACATTTCGTGCTTATAACGCTAGCGACTGTTGTATTTGTATATATATTGTGTTGATATGGTATGTGTTGGTTTAGTATTGTGATATTGTGATTTTCTCGCTACGGTCATTGTTTTAAAGGCCTTAAAATAAATGTGTATCTGTTTTTGATATAACAACTGTTTGGAGTAGTTTGTAAGCGCTCTTGCTTTGTGTGCTCATTGCGGGCTTTCAGTCACCCTCACCCCTGTTGAGACCTAGTCTTGACCGCCGCGATCGCTACCTTGATTGGTCTGGCTCGTCCAGAGGTTACCCTGTTCCAAGTAATTAGGTTGGCCTTCTGAACTTCTGCGCCACCAGGACAGAGTTCAGAAATCCGTCTTAACATGCACATGTGCTTTTAACTGTAAAAATAGATTTGCATCTTATATGTTAAAATCGTTTTTGACTGAATAGCCTGTCTTTACTTATATGTCCATGTTAATCTGGCAACACATATAGCAATGCACCACACCCATGTGGTGGTGCTGCATCAAAAAAAATTGCTATCTGTGCAGTAGTGCTGTACTCTGTGCTGTAACACGCCAAATATCCTTACAGTCTCAAGATTGAAATGGGAAGGATTTGGATATCACATCTCTTGCTATAGGAAGGGTCTCAGGTTTTTTATTAGAAACATTGAGATATCACATCTCATGCTATAGGAAGGGTTTCAGGATTGGAATGGGAAGGATTTGGATATCACATCTCATGCTAAAGGAAGGGTCTCAGGTTTGGAAGGGGAAGGATTTGGATATCATATCTCATGTTATAGGGCGGGTCCCAGGTTTGGTATTAGAAGCATTGAGATATCACATCTCATGGTATAGGAAGGGTCTCAGGATTTGAATGGGAAGGAGTTGGATATCACATCTCATCCAATAGGAAGGGTCTCAGGTTTGGAATGGAAAGGAATTGTATATCACATCATGTTATAGGAAGGATCTCAGGATTGGAATGGGAAGGATTTGGATATCCCTCTCATGCTATAGGAAGTGTCTCAGGTTGGAATGGAAAGGAATTGGATATCACATCATGTTATAGGAAGGGTCTCAGGATTGGAATGGGAAGGATTTGGATATCACATCTCTTGCTATAGGAAGGGTCTCAGGTTTTTTATTAGAAACATTGAGCTATCACATCTCATGCTATAGGAAGGGTTTCAGGATTGGAATGGGAAGGATTTGGATATCACATCTCATGCTAAAGGAAGGGTCTCAGGTTTGGAAGGGGAAGGATTTGGATATCATATCTCATGTTATAGGACGGGTCCCATGTTTGGTATTAGAAGCATTGAGATATCACATCTCATGCTATAGGAGGAGTCTCAGGATTGGAATGGGAAGGAGTTGGATATCACGTCTCATGTTATTCGAAGGGTCTCAGGATTGGAATGGCAAGGAGTTGGATATCACATCTCATGCTAAAGGAAGGGTCTCAGGTTTGATAGAAGCATTGAGATATCACATCTCATGCTATAGGAAGGAACTCAGGATTGCAATGGGAAGGAGTTGGATATCACATCTCATGCCATAGGATGGGTCATGAGGTTTGGTATAAGCATTGAGATATCACATCTCTGCTATCGGAAGGGTCTCAGGATAGGAATGGGAAGGACTTAGATATCACATCTCATACTATAGGGAGGGTCTCAGTTTTGATATTAGAAGCATTGAGCTATCACATCTCATGCTATCGGAAGGGTCTCAGGATTGGAATGGGATGGAGTTGGATATCACATCTCAAGCTATCTCGGGATTGGAATGGAAAGGAGTTTGATATCACATCTCAAGCTATAGGAAGGGTCTCAGGTTTGGAAGGGGAAGGATTTGGATCTCACATCTCATGTTTTAGGACGGGTCTCAGGTTTGGTATTAGAAGCATTGAGATATCACATCTCATGGTATAGGAAGGGTCTCAGGATTGGAATGGGAAGGAGTTGGCTATCACATCTCAAGCTATCTCAGGATTGGAATGGGAAGGAGTTTGATATCACATATCAATCTATAGGAAGGGTCTCAGGTTTGGAAAGGGAAGGATTTGGATTTCACATCTCATGTTATAGGATGGTTCTCATTTTTGGTTTTAGTAGCATTGAGATATCACATCTCATGCTATCGGAAGGGTCTCAGGTTTGGAAAGGGAAGGATTTGGAGTTCACATGTTATAGGATGGTTCTCAGGTTTGGTTTTAGAAGCATTAAGATATAACATCTCATGCTATAGGAAGGGTCTCAGGTTTGGAATGGGAAGGAGTTGATATCACATCTCATGCTAAAGGAAAGGTCTCAGGTTTGGAAGGGGAAGGATTTGGATCTCACATCTCATGTTTTAGGACGGGTCTCAGGTTTGGTATTAGAAGCATTGAAATATCACATCTCATGGTATAGGAAGGGTCTCAGGATTGGAATGGGAAGGAGTTGGATATCACATTGAATGGGACGGAGTTTGATATCACATCTCAAGCTATAGGAAGGGTCTCAGCTTTGGAAAGGGAATGATTTGGATTTCAAATCTCATGTTATAGGATGGTTCTCATGTTTGGTTTTAGAAGCATTGAGATATCACATCTCATGCTATCGGAAGGGTCACAGGTTTGGGAAGGGAAGGATTGGGATTTCACATCTCATGTTATAGGATGGTTCTCATGTTTGTTTTTAGAAGCATTGAGATATCAAATCTCATGCTATTGGAAGGGTTTCAGGTTTGGAATGGGAAGGAGTTGGATATCACATCTCATGTTATAGGAAGGATCTCAGGTTTGGTATTAGAAGCATTGAGATATCACATCTCATGCTATAGGAAGGGTCTCAGGATTGGAATGTGAAGGATTTGGATATCACATCATACTAAAGGTAGGGTCTCAGGTTTGGTATAAGCATTGAGATATCACATCTCTGGTATCAGAAGGGTCTCAGGATTGGATTGGGAAGGAGTTGGATATCCCTTCTCATGCTATAGGAAGGGTCTCAGGTTGGAATGGGAAGCAGTTGGATATCACATCTCATGCTATAGGAAGGGTCTCAAGATTGAAATGGGAAGGATTTGGATATCACATCTCTTGCTATAGGAATGGTCTCAGGTTTTTTTTATTAGAAACATTGAGATATCACATCTCATGCTATAGGAAGGGTGTCAGGATTGTAATGGGAAGGATTTGGATATCACATCTCATGCTAAAGGAAGGGTCTCAGGTTTGGAAGGGGAAGGATTTGGATATCATATCTCATGTTATAGGGCGGGTCCCAGGTTTGGTATTAGAAGCATTGAGATATCACATCTCATGGTATAGGAAGGGTCTCAGGATTGGAATAGGAAGGAGTTGGATATCACATCTCATCCAATAGGAAGGGTCTCAGGTTTGGAATGGGAAGGAATTGGATATCACATCATGTTATAGGAAGGATTGGTATGGGAAGGATTTGGATATCCCTTCTCATGCTATAGGAAGTGTCTCAGGTTGGAATGGGAAGGAGTTGGATATCACATCTCGTTATAGGAAGGGTCTCAGGATTGGAATGGGAAGGATTTGGATATCACATCTCTTGCTATAGGAAGGGTCTCAGGTTTTTTATTAGAAACATTGAGCTATCACATCTCATGCTATAGGAAGGGTTTCAGGATTGGAATGGGAAGGATTTGGATATCACATCTCATGCTAAAGGAAGGGTCTCAGGTTTGGAAGGGGAAGGATTTGGATATCACATCTCATGTTATAGGACGGGTCCCAGGTTTGGTATTAGAAGCATTGAGATATCACATCTCATGCTATAGGAGGAGTCTCAGGATTGGAATGGGAAGGAGTTGGATATCACGTCTCATGTTATAGGAAGGGTCTCAGGATTGGAATGGCAAGGAGTTGGATATCACATCTCATGCTATAGGGAGGGTCTCAGGTTTGATATTAGAAGCATTGAGATATCACATCTCATGCTATCGGAAGGGTCTCAGGATTGGAATGGGAAGGATTTGGATATCACATATGCTAAAGGAAAGGTCTCAGGTTTGGAAGGGGAAGGATTTGGATCTCACATCTCATGTTTTAGGACGGGTCTCGGGTTTGGTATTAGAAGCCTTGAGATATCACATCTCATGGTATAATAAGGGTCTCAGGATTGGAATGGGAAGGAGTTCGATATCACATCTCAAGCTATCTCAGGATTGGAATGGGAAGGAGTTTGATATCACATCTCGGGCTATAGGAAGGGTCTCAGGTTTGGGAAGGGAAGGATTCGGATTTCACATCTCGTTATAGGATGGTTCTCATGTTTGTTTTTAGAAGCATTGAGATATCAAATCTCATGCTATTGGAAGGGTCTCAGGTTTGGAATGGGAAGGAGTTGGATATCACATCTCATTTTATAGGAAGGATCTCAGGTTTGGTATTAGAAGCATTGAGATATCACATCTCATGCTATAGGAAGGGTCTCAGGATTGGAATGTGAAGGATTTGGATATCACATCATACTAAAGTTGGGGTCTCAGGTTTGGTATAAGCATTGAGATATCACATCTCTGCTATCGGAAGGGTCTCAGGATTGGATTGGGAAGGAGTTGGATATCCCTTCTCATGCTATAGGAAGGGTCTCAGGTTGGAATGGGAAGGAGTTGGATATCACATCTCATGCTATAGGAAGGGTCTCAAGATTGATATGGGAAGGTTTTGGATATCACATCTCTTGCTATAGGAAGGGTCTCAGGTTTTTTATTAGAAACATTGAGATATCACATCTCATGCTATAGGAAGGGTTTCAGGATTGGAATGGGAAGGATTTGGATATCACATATCATGCTAAATGAAGGGTCTCAGGTTTGGAAGGGGAAGGATTTGGATATCATATCTCATGTTATAGGGCGGGTCCCGGGTTTGGTATTAGAAGCATTGAGATATCACATCTCATGGTATAGGAAGGGTCTCAGGATTGGAATGGGAAGGAGTTGGATATCACATCTCATCCAATAGGAAGGGTCTCAGGTTTGGAATGGGAAGGAATTGGATATCACATCATGTTATAGGAAGGATCTCAGGATTGGAATGGGAAGGATTTGGATATCCCTTCTCATGCTATAGGAAGTGTCTCAGGTTGGAATGGGAAGGAGTTGGATATCACATCTCGTTATAGGAAGGGTCTCAGGATTGGAATGGGAAGGAGTTTGATATCACATCTCGAGCTATAGGAAGGGTCTCAGGTTTGGGAAGGGAAGGATTCGGATTTCACATCTCCTTATAGGATGGTTCTCATGTTTGTTTTTAGAAGCATTGAGATATCAAATCTCATGCTATTGGAAGGGTCTCAGGTTTGGAATGGGAAGGAGTTGGATATCACATCTCATGTTATAGGAAGGATCTCAGGTTTGGTATTAGAAGCATTGAGATATCACATCTCATGCTATAGGAAGGGTCTCAGGATTGGAATGGGAAGGATTTGGATATCACATCTCATGCTAAAGGAAGGGTCTCAGGTTCGGAAGGGGAAGGATTTGGATATCATATCTCATGTTATAGGGCGGGTCCCAGGTTTGGTATTAGAAGCATTGAGATATCACATCTCATGGTATAGGAAGGGTCTCAGGATTTGAATGGGAAGGAGTTGGATATCACATCTCATCCAATAGGAAGGGTCTCAGGTTTGGAATGGAAAGGAATTGGATATCACATCATGTTATAGGAAGGATCTCAGGATTGGAATGGGAAGGATTTGGATATCCCTCTCATGCTATAGGAAGTGTCTCAGGTTGGAATGGGAAGGTGTTGGATATCACATTTCGTTATAGGAAGGGTCTCAGGATTGGAATGGGAAGGATTTGGATATCACATCTCTTGCTATAGGAAGGGTCTCAGGTTTTTTATTAGAAACATTGAGCTATCACATCTCATGCTATAGGAAGGGTTTCAGGATTGGAATGGGAAGGATTTGGATATCACATCTCATGCTAAAGGAAGGGTCTCAGGTTTGGAAGGGGAAGGATTTAGATATCATATCTCATGTTATAGGACGGGTCCCATGTTTGGTATTAGAAGCATTGAGATATCACATCTCATGCTATAGGAGGAGTCTCAGGATTGGAATGGGAAGGAGTTGGATATCACGTCTCATGTTATTCGAAGGGTCTCAGGATTGGAATGGCAAGGAGTTGGATATCACATCTCATGCTAAAGGAAGGGTCTCAGGTTTGATAGAAACATTGAGATATCACATCTCATGCTATAGGAAGGAACTCAGGATTGCAATGGGAAGGAGTTGGATATCACATCTCATGCCATAGGATGGGTCATCAGGTTTGGTATAAGCATTGAGATATCACATCTCTGCTATCGGAAGGGTCTCAGGATAGGAATGGGAAGGACTTAGATATCACATCTCATACTATAGGGTGGGTCTCAGTTTTGATATTAGAAGCATTGAGCTATCACATCTCATGCTATCGGAAGGGTCTCAGGATTGGAATGGGATGGAGTTGGATATCACATCTCAAGCTATCTCGGGATTGGAATGGGAAGGAGTTTGATATCACATCTCAAGCTATAGGAAGGGTCTCAGCTTTGGAAAGGGAATGATTTGGATTTCACATCTCATGTTATAGGATGGTTCTCATGTTTGGTTTTAGAAGCATTGAGATATCACATCTCATGCTATCAGAAGGGTCTCAGGTTTGGGAAGGGAAGGATTGGGATTTCACATCTCATGTTATAGGATGGTTCTCATGTTTGTTTTTAGAAGCATTGAGATATCAAATCTCATGCTATTGGAAGGGTCTCAGGTTTGGAATGGGAAGGAGTTGGATATCACATCTCATGTTATAGGAAGGATCTCAGGTTTGGTATTAGAAGCATTGAGATATCACATCTCATGCTATAGGAAGGGTCTCAGGATTGGAATGTGAAGGATTTGGATATCACATCATACTAAAGGTAGGGTCTCAGGTTTGGTATAAGCATTGAGATATCACATCTCTGGTATCGGAAGGGTCTCAGGATTGGATTGGGAAGGAGTTGGATATCCCTTCTCATGCTATAGGAAGGGTCTCAGGTTGGAATGGGAAGCAGTTGGATATCACATCTCATGCTATAGGAAGGGTCTCAAGATTGAAATGGGAAGGATTTGGATATCACATCTCTTGCTATAGGAATGGTCTCAGGTTTTTTTATTAGAAACATTGAGATATCACATCTCATGCTATAGGAAGGGTTTCAGGATTGTAATGGGAAGGATTTGGATATCACATCTCATGCTAAAGGAAGGGTCTCAGGTTTGGAAGGGGAAGGATTTGGATATCATATCTCATGTTATAGGGCGGGTCCCAGGTTTGGTATTAGAAGCATTGAGATATCACATCTCATGGTATAGGAAGGGTCTCAGGATTGGAATAGGAAGGAATTGGATATCACATCATGTTATAGGAAGGATTGGTATGGGAAGGATTTGGATATCCCTTCTCATGCTATAGGAAGTGTCTCAGGTTGGAATGGGAAGGAGTTGGATATCACATCTCGTTATAGGAAGGGTCTCAGGATTGGAATGGGAAGGATTTGGATATCACATCTCTTGCTATAGGAAGGGTCTCAGGTTTTTTATTAGAAACATTGAGCTATCACATCTCATGCTATAGGAAGGGTTTCAGGATTGGAATGGGAAGGATTTGGATATCACATCTCATGCTAAAGGAAGGGTCTCAGGTTTGGAAGGGGAAGGATTTGGATATCACATCTCATGTTATAGGACGGGTCCCAGGTTTGGTATTAGAAGCATTGAGATATCAAATCTCATGCTATAGGAGGAGTCTCAGGATTGGAATGGGAAGGAGTTGGATATCACCTCTCATGTTATAGGAAGGGTCTCAGGATTGGAATGGCAAGGAGTTGGATATCACATCTCATGCTATAGGGAGGGTCTCAGGTTTGATATTAGAAGCATTGAGATATCACATCTCATGCTATCGGAAGGGTCTCAGGATTGGAATGGGAAGGAGTTGGATATCACATATGCTAAAGGAAAGGTCTCAGGTTTGGAAGGGGAAGGATTTGGATCTCACATCTCATGTTTTAGGACGGGTCTCGGGTTTGGTATTAGAAGCCTTGAGATATCACATCTCATGGTATAATAAGGGTCTCAGGATTGGAATGGGAAGGAGTTCGATATCACATCTCAAGCTATCTCAGGATTGGAATGGGAAGGAGTTTGATATCACATCTCGGGCTATAGGAAGGGTCTCAGGTTTGGGAAGGGAAGGATTCGGATTTCACATCTCGTTATAGGATGGTTCTCATGTTTGTTTTTAGAAGCATTGAGATATCAAATCTCATGCTATTGGAAGGGTCTCAGGTTTGGAATGGGAAGGAGTTGGATATAACATCTCATTTTATAGGAAGGATCTCAGGTTTGGTATTAGAAGCATTGAGATATCACATCTCATGCTATAGGAAGGGTCTCAGGATTGGAATGTGAAGGATTTGGATATCACATCATACTAAAGTTAGGGTCTCAGGTTTGGTATAAGCATTGAGATATCACATCTCTGCTATCGGAAGGGTCTCAGGATTGGATTGGGAAGGAGTTGGATATCCCTTCTCATGCTATAGGAAGGGTCTCAGGTTGGAATGGGAAGGAGTTGGATATCACATCTCATGCTATAGGAAGGGTCTCAAGATTGATATGGGAAGGTTTTGGATATCACATCTCTTGCTATAGGAAGGGTCTCAGGTTTTTTATTAGAAACATTGAGATATCACATCTCATGCTATAGGAAGGGTTTCAGGATTGGAATGGGAAGGATTTGGATATCACATATTATGCTATAGGAAGGGTCTCAGGTTTTTTATTAGAAACATTGAGATATCACATCTCATGCTATAGGAAGGGTCTCAGGTTTGGAAGGGGAAGGATTTGGATATCATATCTCATGTTATAGGGCGGGTCCCAGGTTTGGTATTAGAAGCATTGAGATATCACATCTCATGGTATAGGAAGGGTCTCAGGATTGGAATGGGAAGGAGTTGGATATCACATCTCATCCAATAGGAAGGGTCTCAGGTTTGGAATGGGAAGGAATTGGATATCACATCATGTTATAGGAAGGATCTCAGGATTGGAATGGGAAGGATTTGGATATCCCTTCTCATGCTATAGGAAGTGTCTCAGGTTGGAATGGGAAGGAGTTGGATATCACATCTCGTTATAGGAAGGGTCTCAGGATTGGAATGGGAAGGAGTTTGATATCACATCTCGAGCTATAGGAAGGGTCTCAGGTTTGGGAAGGGAAGGATTCGGATTTCACATCTCCTTATAGGATGGTTCTCATGTTTGTTTTTAGAAGCATTGAGTTATCAAATCTCATGCTATTGGAAGGGTCTCAGGTTTGGAATGGGAAGGAGTTGGATATCACATCTCATGTTATAGGAAGGATCTCAGGTTTGGTATTAGAAGCATTGAGATATCACATCTCATGCTATAGGAAGGGTCTCAGGATTGGAATGGGAAGGATTTGGATATCACATCTCATGCTAAAGGAAGGGTCTCAGGTTTGGAAGGGGAAGGATTTGGATATCATATCTCATGTTATAGGGCGGGTCCCAGGTTTGGTATTAGAAGCATTGAGATATCACATCTCATGGTATAGGAAGGGTCTCAGGATTTGAATGGGAAGGAGTTGGATATCACATCTCATCCAATAGGAAGGGTCTCAGGTTTGGAATGGAAAGGAATTGGATATCACATCATGTTATAGGAAGGATCTCAGGATTGGAATGGGAAGGATTTGGATATCCCTCTCATGCTATAGGAAGTGTCTCAGGTTGGAATGGGAAGGTGTTGGATATCACATTTCGTTATAGGAAGGGTCTCAGGATTTGAATGGGAAGGATTTGGATATCACATCTCTTGCTATAGGAAGGGTCTCAGGTTTTTTATTAGAAACATTGAGCTATCACATCTCATGCTATAGGAAGGGTTTCAGGATTGGAATGGGAAGGATTTGGATATCACATCTCATGCTAAAGGAAGGGTCTCAGGTTTGGAAGGGGAAGGATTTGGATATCATATCTCATGTTATAGGACGGGTCCCATGTTTGGTATTAGAAGCATTGAGATATCACATCTCATGCTATAGGAGGAGTCTCAGGATTGGAATGGGAAGGAGTTGGATATCACGTCTCATGTTATTCGAAGGGTCTCAGGATTGGAATGGCAAGGAGTTGGATATCACATCTCATGCTAAAGGAAGGGTCTCAGGTTTGATAGAAGCATTGAGATATCACATCTCATGCTATAGGAAGGAACTCAGGATTGCAATGGGAAGGAGTTGGATATCACATCTCATGCCATAGGATGGGTCATCAGGTTTGGTATAAGAATTGAGATATCACATCTCTGCTATCGGAAGGGTCTCAGGATAGGAATGGGAAGGACTTAGATATCACATCTCATACTATAGGGAGGGTCTCAGTTTTGATATTAGAAGCATTGAGCTATCACATCTCATGCTATCGGAAGGGTCTCAGGATTGGAATGGGATGGAGTTGGATATCACATCTCAAGCTATCTCGGGATTGGAATGGAAAGGAGTTTGATATCACATCTCAAGCTATAGGAAGGGTCTCAGGTTTGGAAGGGGAAGGATTTGGATCTCACATCTCATGTTTTAGGACGGGTCTCAGGTTTGGTATTAGAAGCATTGAGATATCACATCTCATGGTATAGGAAGGGTCTCAGGATTGGAATGGGAAGGAGTTGGCTATCACATCTCAAGCTATCTCAGGATTGGAATGGGAAGGAGTTTGATATCACATCTCAATCTATAGGAAGGGTCTCAGGTTTGGAAAGGGAAGGATTTGGATTTCACATCTCATGTTATAGGATGGTTCTCATGTTTGGTTTTAGTAGCATTGAGATATCACATCTCATGCTATCGGAAGGGTCTCAGGTTTGGAAAGGGAAGGATTTGGAGTTCACATGTTATAGGATGGTTCTCAGGTTTGGTTTTAGAAGCATTAAGATATAACATCTCATGCTATAGGAAGGGTCTCAGGTTTGGAATGGGAAGGAGTTGATATCACATCTCATGCTAAAGGAAAGGTCTCAGGTTTGGAAGGGGAAGGATTTGGATCTCACATCTCATGTTTTAGGACGGGTCTCAGGTTTGGTATTAGAAGCATTGAAATATCACATCTCATGGTATAGGAAGGGTCTCAGGATTGGAATGGGAAGGAGTTGGATATCACATTGAATGGGACGGAGTTTGATATCACATCTCAAGCTATAGGAAGGGTCTCAGCTTTGGAAAGGGAATGATTTGGATTTCACATCTCATGTTATAGGATGGTTCTCATGTTTGGTTTTAGAAGCATTGAGATATCACATCTCATGCTATCGGAAGGGTCTCAGGTTTGGGAAGGGAAGGATTGGGATTTCACATCTCATGTTATAGGATGGTTCTCATGTTTGTTTTTAGAAGCATTGAGATATCAAATCTCATGCTATTGGAAGGGTCTCAGGTTTGGAATGGGAAGGAGTTGGATATCACATCTCATGTTATAGGAAGGATCTCAGGTTTGGTATTAGAAGCATTGAGATATCACATCTCATGCTATAGGAAGGGTCTCAGGATTGGAATGTGAAGGATTTGGATATCACATCATACTAAAGGTAGGGTCTCAGGTTTGGTATAAGCATTGAGATATCACATCTCTGGTATCGGAAGGGTCTCAGGATTGGATTGGGAAGGAGTTGGATATCCCTTCTCATGCTATAGGAAGGGTCTCGGGTTGGAATGGGAAGCAGTTGGATATCACATCTCATGCTATAGGAAGGGTCTCAAGATTGAAATGGGAAGGATTTGGATATCACATCTCTTGCTATAGGAATGGTCTCAGGTTTTTTTATTAGAAACATTGAGATATCACATCTCATGCTATAGGAAGGGTTTCAGGATTGTAATGGGAAGGATTTGGATATCACATCTCATGCTAAAGGAAGGGTCTCAGGTTTGGAAGGGGAAGGATTTGGATATCATATCTCATGTTATAGGGCGGGTCCCAGGTTTGGTAATAGAAGCATTGAGATATCACATCTCATGGTATAGGAAGGGTCTCAGGATTGGAATAGGAAGGAGTTGGATATCACATCTCATCCAATAGGAAGGGTCTCAGGTTTGGAATGGGAAGGAATTGGATATCACATCATGTTATAGGAAGGATTGGTATGGGAAGGATTTGGATATCCCTTCTCATGCTATAGGAAGTGTCTCAGGTTGGAATGGGAAGGAGTTGGATATCACATCTCGTTATAGGAAGGGTCTCAGGATTGGAATGGGAAGGATTTGGATATCACATCTCTTGCTATAGGAAGGGTCTCAGGTTTTTTATTAGAAACATTGAGCTATCACATCTCATGCTATAGGAAGGGTTTCAGGATTGGAATGGGAAGGATTTGGATATCACATCTCATGCTAAAGGAAGGGTCTCAGGTTTGGAAGGGGAAGGATTTGGATATCACATCTCATGTTATAGGACGGGTCCCAGGTTTGGTATTAGAAGCATTGAGATATCAAATCTCATGCTATAGGAGGAGTCTCAGGATTGGAATGGGAAGGAGTTGGATATCACGTCTCATGTTATAGGAAGGGTCTCAGGATTGGAATGGCAAGGAGTTGGATATCACATCTCATGCTATAGGGAGGGTCTCAGGTTTGATATTAGAAGCATTGAGATATCACATCTCATGCTATCGGAAGGGTCTCAGGATTGGAATGGGAAGGAGTTGGATATCACATATGCTAAAGGAAAGGTCTCAGGTTTGGAAGGGGAAGGATTTGGATCTCACATCTCATGTTTTAGGACGGGTCTCGGGTTTGGTATTAGAAGCCTTGAGATATCACATCTCATGGTATAATAAGGGTCTCAGGATTGGAATGGGAAGGAGTTCGATATCACATCTCAAGCTATCTCAGGATTGGAATGGGAAGGAGTTTGATATCACATCTCGGGCTATAGGAAGGGTCTCAGGTTTGGGAAGGGAAGGATTCGGATTTCACATCTCGTTATAGGATGGTTCTCATGTTTGTTTTTAGAAGCATTGAGATATCAAATCTCATGCTATTGGAAGGGTCTCAGGTTTGGAATGGGAAGGAGTTGGATATAACATCTCATTTTATAGGAAGGATCTCAGGTTTGGTATTAGAAGCATTGAGATATCACATCTCATGCTATAGGAAGGGTCTCAGGATTGGAATGTGAAGGATTTGGATATCACATCATACTAAAGTTAGGGTCTCAGGTTTGGTATAAGCATTGAGATATCACATCTCTGCTATCGGAAGGGTCTCAGGATTGGATTGGGAAGGAGTTGGATATCCCTTCTCATGCTATAGGAAGGGTCTCAGGTTGGAATGGGAAGGAGTTGGATATCACATCTCATGCTATAGGAAGGGTCTCAAGATTGATATGGGAAGGTTTTGGATATCACATCTCTTGCTATAGGAAGGGTCTCAGGTTTTTTATTAGAAACATTGAGATATCACATCTCATGCTATAGGAAGGGTTTCAGGATTGGAATGGGAAGGATTTGGATATCACATATTATGCTATAGGAAGGGTCTCAGGTTTTTTATTAGAAACATTGAGATATCACATCTCATGCTATAGGAAGGGTCTCAGGTTTGGAAGGGGAAGGATTTGGATATCATATCTCATGTTATAGGGCGGGTCCCAGGTTTGGTATTAGAAGCATTGAGATATCACATCTCATGGTATAGGAAGGGTCTCAGGATTGGAATGGGAAGGAGTTGGATATCACATCTCATCCAATAGGAAGGGTCTCAGGTTTGGAATGGGAAGGAATTGGATATCACATCATGTTATAGGAAGGATCTCAGGATTGGAATGGGAAGGATTTGGATATCCCTTCTCATGCTATAGGAAGTGTCTCAGGTTGGAATGGGAAGGAGTTGGATATCACATCTCGTTATAGGAAGGGTCTCAGGATTGGAATGGGAAGGAGTTTGATATCACATCTCGAGCTATAGGAAGGGTCTCAGGTTTGGGAAGGGAAGGATTCGGATTTCACATCTCCTTATAGGATGGTTCTCATGTTTGTTTTTAGAAGCATTGAGTTATCAAATCTCATGCTATTGGAAGGGTCTCAGGTTTGGAATGGGAAGGAGTTGGATATCACATCTCATGTTATAGGAAGGATCTCAGGTTTGGTATTAGAAGCATTGAGATATCACATCTCATGCTATAGGAAGGGTCTCAGGATTGGAATGGGAAGGATTTGGATATCACATCTCATGCTAAAGGAAGGGTCTCAGGTTTGGAAGGGGAAGGATTTGGATATCATATCTCATGTTATAGGGCGGGTCCCAGGTTTGGTATTAGAAGCATTGAGATATCACATCTCATGGTATAGGAAGGGTCTCAGGATTTGAATGGGAAGGAGTTGGATATCACATCTCATCCAATAGGAAGGGTCTCAGGTTTGGAATGGAAAGGAATTGGATATCACATCATGTTATAGGAAGGATCTCAGGATTGGAATGGGAAGGATTTGGATATCCCTCTCATGCTATAGGAAGTGTCTCAGGTTGGAATGGGAAGGTGTTGGATATCACATTTCGTTATAGGAAGGGTCTCAGGATTTGAATGGGAAGGATTTGGATATCACATCTCTTGCTATAGGAAGGGTCTCAGGTTTTTTATTAGAAACATTGAGCTATCACATCTCATGCTATAGGAAGGGTTTCAGGATTGGAATGGGAAGGATTTGGATATCACATCTCATGCTAAAGGAAGGGTCTCAGGTTTGGAAGGGGAAGGATTTGGATATCATATCTCATGTTATAGGACGGGTCCCATGTTTGGTATTAGAAGCATTGAGATATCACATCTCATGCTATAGGAGGAGTCTCAGGATTGGAATGGGAAGGAGTTGGATATCACGTCTCATGTTATTCGAAGGGTCTCAGGATTGGAATGGCAAGGAGTTGGATATCACATCTCATGCTAAAGGAAGGGTCTCAGGTTTGATAGAAGCATTGAGATATCACATCTCATGCTATAGGAAGGAACTCAGGATTGCAATGGGAAGGAGTTGGATATCACATCTCATGCCATAGGATGGGTCATCAGGTTTGGTATAAGCATTGAGATATCACATCTCTGCTATCGGAAGGGTCTCAGGATAGGAATGGGAAGGACTTAGATATCACATCTCATACTATAGGGAGGGTCTCAGTTTTGATATTAGAAGCATTGAGCTATCACATCTCATGCTATCGGAAGGGTCTCAGGATTGGAATGGGATGGAGTTGGATATCACATCTCAAGCTATCTCGGGATTGGAATGGAAAGGAGTTTGATATCACATCTCAAGCTATAGGAAGGGTCTCAGGTTTGGAAGGGGAAGGATTTGGATCTCACATCTCATGTTTTAGGACGGGTCTCAGGTTTGGTATTAGAAGCATTGAGATATCACATCTCATGGTATAGGAAGGGTCTCAGGATTGGAATGGGAAGGAGTTGGCTATCACATCTCAAGCTATCTCAGGATTGGAATGGGAAGGAGTTTGATATCACATCTCAATCTATAGGAAGGGTCTCAGGTTTGGAAAGGGAAGGATTTGGATTTCACATCTCATGTTATAGGATGGTTCTCATGTTTGGTTTTAGTAGCATTGAGATATCACATCTCATGCTATCGGAAGGGTCTCAGGTTTGGAAAGGGAAGGATTTGGAGTTCACATGTTATAGGATGGTTCTCAGGTTTGGTTTTAGAAGCATTAAGATATAACATCTCATGCTATAGGAAGGGTCTCAGGTTTGGAATGGGAAGGAGTTGATATCACATCTCATGCTAAAGGAAAGGTCTCAGGTTTGGAAGGGGAAGGATTTGGATCTCACATCTCATGTTTTAGGACGGGTCTCAGGTTTGGTATTAGAAGCATTGAAATATCACATCTCATGGTATAGGAAGGGTCTCAGGATTGGAATGGGAAGGAGTTGGATATCACATTGAATGGGACGGAGTTTGATATCACATCTCAAGCTATAGGAAGGGTCTCAGCTTTGGAAAGGGAATGATTTGGATTTCACATCTCATGTTATAGGATGGTTCTCATGTTTGGTTTTAGAAGCATTGAGATATCACATCTCATGCTATCGGAAGGGTCTCAGGTTTGGGAAGGGAAGGATTGGGATTTCACATCTCATGTTATAGGATGGTTCTCATGTTTGTTTTTAGAAGCATTGAGATATCAAATCTCATGCTATTGGAAGGGTCTCAGGTTTGGAATGGGAAGGAGTTGGATATCACATCTCATGTTATAGGAAGGATCTCAGGTTTGGTATTAGAAGCATTGAGATATCACATCTCATGCTATAGGAAGGGTCTCAGGATTGGAATGTGAAGGATTTGGATATCACATCATACTAAAGGTAGGGTCTCAGGTTTGGTATAAGCATTGAGATATCACATCTCTGGTATCGGAAGGGTCTCAGGATTGGATTGGGAAGGAGTTGGATATCCCTTCTCATGCTATAGGAAGGGTCTCGGGTTGGAATGGGAAGCAGTTGGATATCACATCTCATGCTATAGGAAGGGTCTCAAGATTGAAATGGGAAGGATTTGGATATCACATCTCTTGCTATAGGAATGGTCTCAGGTTTTTTTATTAGAAACATTGAGATATCACATCTCATGCTATAGGAAGGGTTTCAGGATTGTAATGGGAAGGATTTGGATATCACATCTCATGCTAAAGGAAGGGTCTCAGGTTTGGAAGGGGAAGGATTTGGATATCATATCTCATGTTATAGGGCGGGTCCCAGGTTTGGTAATAGAAGCATTGAGATATCACATCTCATGGTATAGGAAGGGTCTCAGGATTGGAATAGGAAGGAGTTGGATATCACATCTCATCCAATAGGAAGGGTCTCAGGTTTGGAATGGGAAGGAATTGGATATCACATCATGTTATAGGAAGGATTGGTATGGGAAGGATTTGGATATCCCTTCTCATGCTATAGGAAGTGTCTCAGGTTGGAATGGGAAGGAGTTGGATATCACATCTCGTTATAGGAAGGGTCTCAGGATTGGAATGGGAAGGATTTGGATATCACATCTCTTGCTATAGGAAGGGTCTCAGGTTTTTTATTAGAAACATTGAGCTATCACATCTCATGCTATAGGAAGGGTTTCAGGATTGGAATGGGAAGGATTTGGATATCACATCTCATGCTAAAGGAAGGGTCTCAGGTTTGGAAGGGGAAGGATTTGGATATCACATCTCATGTTATAGGACGGGTCCCAGGTTTGGTATTAGAAGCATTGAGATATCAAATCTCATGCTATAGGAGGAGTCTCAGGATTGGAATGGGAAGGAGTTGGATATCACGTCTCATGTTATAGGAAGGGTCTCAGGATTGGAATGGCAAGGAGTTGGATATCACATCTCATGCTATAGGGAGGGTCTCAGGTTTGATATTAGAAGCATTGAGATATCACATCTCATGCTATCGGAAGGGTCTCAGGATTGGAATGGGAAGGAGTTGGATATCACATATGCTAAAGGAAAGGTCTCAGGTTTGGAAGGGGAAGGATTTGGATCTCACATCTCATGTTTTAGGACGGGTCTCGGGTTTGGTATTAGAAGCCTTGAGATATCACATCTCATGGTATAATAAGGGTCTCAGGATTGGAATGGGAAGGAGTTCGATATCACATCTCAAGCTATCTCAGGATTGGAATGGGAAGGAGTTTGATATCACATCTCGGGCTATAGGAAGGGTCTCAGGTTTGGGAAGGGAAGGATTCGGATTTCACATCTCGTTATAGGATGGTTCTCATGTTTGTTTTTAGAAGCATTGAGATATCAAATCTCATGCTATTGGAAGGGTCTCAGGTTTGGAATGGGAAGGAGTTGGATATAACATCTCATTTTATAGGAAGGATCTCAGGTTTGGTATTAGAAGCATTGAGATATCACATCTCATGCTATAGGAAGGGTCTCAGGATTGGAATGTGAAGGATTTGGATATCACATCATACTAAAGTTAGGGTCTCAGGTTTGGTATAAGCATTGAGATATCACATCTCTGCTATCGGAAGGGTCTCAGGATTGGATTGGGAAGGAGTTGGATATCCCTTCTCATGCTATAGGAAGGGTCTCAGGTTGGAATGGGAAGGAGTTGGATATCACATCTCATGCTATAGGAAGGGTCTCAAGATTGATATGGGAAGGTTTTGGATATCACATCTCTTGCTATAGGAAGGGTCTCAGGTTTTTTATTAGAAACATTGAGATATCACATCTCATGCTATAGGAAGGGTTTCAGGATTGGAAGGGGAAGGATTTGGATATCATATCTCATGTTATAGGAAGGGTCTCAGGTTTTTTATTAGAAACATTGAGATATCACATCTCATGCTATAGGAAGGGTCTCAGGTTTGGAAGGGGAAGGATTTGGATATCATATCTCATGTTATAGGGCGGGTCCCAGGTTTGGTATTAGAAGCATTGAGATATCACATCTCATGGTATAGGAAGGGTCTCAGGATTGGAATGGGAAGGAGTTGGATATCACATCTCATCCAATAGGAAGGGTCTCAGGTTTGGAATGGGAAGGAATTGGATATCACATCATGTTATAGGAAGGATCTCAGGATTGGAATGGGAAGGATTTGGATATCCCTTCTCATGCTATAGGAAGTGTCTCAGGTTGGAATGGGAAGGAGTTGGATATCACATCTCGTTATAGGAAGGGTCTCAGGATTGGAATGGGAAGGAGTTTGATATCACATCTCGAGCTATAGGAAGGGTCTCAGGTTTGGGAAGGGAAGGATTCGGATTTCACATCTCCTTATAGGATGGTTCTCATGTTTGTTTTTAGAAGCATTGAGTTATCAAATCTCATGCTATTGGAAGGGTCTCAGGTTTGGAATGGGAAGGAGTTGGATATCACATCTCATGTTATAGGAAGGATCTCAGGTTTGGTATTAGAAGCATTGAGATATCACATCTCATGCTATAGGAAGGGTCTCAGGATTGGAATGGGAAGGATTTGGATATCACATCTCATGCTAAAGGAAGGGTCTCAGGTTTGGAAGGGGAAGGATTTGGATATCATATCTCATGTTATAGGGCGGGTCCCAGGTTTGGTATTAGAAGCATTGAGATATCACATCTCATGGTATAGGAAGGGTCTCAGGATTTGAATGGGAAGGAGTTGGATATCACATCTCATCCAATAGGAAGGGTCTCAGGTTTGGAATGGAAAGGAATTGGATATCACATCATGTTATAGGAAGGATCTCAGGATTGGAATGGGAAGGATTTGGATATCCCTCTCATGCTATAGGAAGTGTCTCAGGTTGGAATGGGAAGGTGTTGGATATCACATTTCGTTATAGGAAGGGTCTCAGGATTTGAATGGGAAGGATTTGGATATCACATCTCTTGCTATAGGAAGGGTCTCAGGTTTTTTATTAGAAACATTGAGCTATCACATCTCATGCTATAGGAAGGGTTTCAGGATTGGAATGGGAAGGATTTGGATATCACATCTCATGCTAAAGGAAGGGTCTCAGGTTTGGAAGGGGAAGGATTTGGATATCATATCTCATGTTATAGGACGGGTCCCATGTTTGGTATTAGAAGCATTGAGATATCACATCTCATGCTATAGGAGGAGTCTCAGGATTGGAATGGGAAGGAGTTGGATATCACGTCTCATGTTATTCGAAGGGTCTCAGGATTGGAATGGCAAGGAGTTGGATATCACATCTCATGCTAAAGGAAGGGTCTCAGGTTTGATAGAAGCATTGAGATATCACATCTCATGCTATAGGAAGGAACTCAGGATTGCAATGGGAAGGAGTTGGATATCACATCTCATGCCATAGGATGGGTCATCAGGTTTGGTATAAGCATTGAGATATCACATCTCTGCTATCGGAAGGGTCTCAGGATAGGAATGGGAAGGACTTAGATATCACATCTCATACTATAGGGAGGGTCTCAGTTTTGATATTAGAAGCATTGAGCTATCACATCTCATGCTATCGGAAGGGTCTCAGGATTGGAATGGGATGGAGTTGGATATCACATCTCAAGCTATCTCGGGATTGGAATGGAAAGGAGTTTGATATCACATCTCAAGCTATAGGAAGGGTCTCAGGTTTGGAAGGGGAAGGATTTGGATCTCACATCTCATGTTTTAGGACGGGTCTCAGGTTTGGTATTAGAAGCATTGAGATATCACATCTCATGGTATAGGAAGGGTCTCAGGATTGGAATGGGAAGGAGTTGGCTATCACATCTCAAGCTATCTCAGGATTGGAATGGGAAGGAGTTTGATATCACATCTCAATCTATAGGAAGGGTCTCAGGTTTGGAAAGGGAAGGATTTGGATTTCACATCTCATGTTATAGGATGGTTCTCATGTTTGGTTTTAGTAGCATTGAGATATCACATCTCATGCTATCGGAAGGGTCTCAGGTTTGGAAAGGGAAGGATTTGGAGTTCACATGTTATAGGATGGTTCTCAGGTTTGGTTTTAGAAGCATTAAGATATAACATCTCATGCTATAGGAAGGGTCTCAGGTTTGGAATGGGAAGGAGTTGATATCACATCTCATGCTAAAGGAAAGGTCTCAGGTTTGGAAGGGGAAGGATTTGGATCTCACATCTCATGTTTTAGGACGGGTCTCAGGTTTGGTATTAGAAGCATTGAAATATCACATCTCATGGTATAGGAAGGGTCTCAGGATTGGAATGGGAAGGAGTTGGATATCACATTGAATGGGACGGAGTTTGATATCACATCTCAAGCTATAGGAAGGGTCTCAGCTTTGGAAAGGGAATGATTTGGATTTCACATCTCATGTTATAGGATGGTTCTCATGTTTGGTTTTAGAAGCATTGAGATATCACATCTCATGCTATCGGAAGGGTCTCAGGTTTGGGAAGGGAAGGATTGGGATTTCACATCTCATGTTATAGGATGGTTCTCATGTTTGTTTTTAGAAGCATTGAGATATCAAATCTCATGCTATTGGAAGGGTCTCAGGTTTGGAATGGGAAGGAGTTGGATATCACATCTCATGTTATAGGAAGGATCTCAGGTTTGGTATTAGAAGCATTGAGATATCACATCTCATGCTATAGGAAGGGTCTCAGGATTGGAATGTGAAGGATTTGGATATCACATCATACTAAAGGTAGGGTCTCAGGTTTGGTATAAGCATTGAGATATCACATCTCTGGTATCGGAAGGGTCTCAGGATTGGATTGGGAAGGAGTTGGATATCCCTTCTCATGCTATAGGAAGGGTCTCAGGTTGGAATGGGAAGCAGTTGGATATCACATCTCATGCTATAGGAAGGGTCTCAAGATTGAAATGGGAAGGATTTGGATATCACATCTCTTGCTATAGGAATGGTCTCAGGTTTTTTTATTAGAAACATTGAGATATCACATCTCATGCTATAGGAAGGGTTTCAGGATTGTAATGGGAAGGATTTGGATATCACATCTCATGCTAAAGGAAGGGTCTCAGGTTTGGAAGGGGAAGGATTTGGATATCATATCTCATGTTATAGGGCGGGTCCCAGGTTTGGTAATAGAAGCATTGAGATATCACATCTCATGGTATAGGAAGGGTCTCAGGATTGGAATAGGAAGGAGTTGGATATCACATCTCATCCAATAGGAAGGGTCTCAGGTTTGGAATGGGAAGGAATTGGATATCACATCATGTTATAGGAAGGATTGGTATGGGAAGGATTTGGATATCCCTTCTCATGCTATAGGAAGTGTCTCAGGTTGGAATGGGAAGGAGTTGGATATCACATCTCGTTATAGGAAGGGTCTCAGGATTGGAATGGGAAGGATTTGGATATCACATCTCTTGCTATAGGAAGGGTCTCAGGTTTTTTATTAGAAACATTGAGCTATCACATCTCATGCTATAGGAAGGGTTTCAGGATTGGAATGGGAAGGATTTGGATATCACATCTCATGCTAAAGGAAGGGTCTCAGGTTTGGAAGGGGAAGGATTTGGATATCACATCTCATGTTATAGGACGGGTCCCAGGTTTGGTATTAGAAGCGTTGAGATATCACATCTCATGCTATAGGAGGAGTCTCAGGATTGGAATGGGAAGGAGTTGGATATCACGTCTCATGTTATAGGAAGGGTCTCAGGATTGGAATGGCAAAGAGTTGGGTATCACATCTCATGCTATAGGGAGGGTCTCAGGTTTGATATTAGAAGCATTGAGATATCACATCTCATGCTATCGGAAGGGTCTCAGGATTGGAATGGGAAGGAGTTGGATATCACATATGCTAAAGGAAAGGTCTCAGGTTTGGAAGGGGAAGGATTTGGATCTCACATCTCATGTTTTAGGACGGGTCTCGGGTTTGGTATTAGAAGCCTTGAGATATCACATCTCATGGTATAATAAGGGTCTCAGGATTGGAATGGGAAGGAGTTCGATATCACATCTCAAGCTATCTCAGGATTGGAATGGGAAGGAGTTTGATATCACATCTCGGGCTATAGGAAGGGTCTCAGGTTTGGGAAGGGAAGGATTCGGATTTCACATCTCGTTATAGGATGGTTCTCATGTTTGTTTTTAGAAGCATTGAGATATCAAATCTCATGCTATTGGAAGGGTCTCAGGTTTGGAATGGGAAGGAGTTGGATATCACATCTCATTTTATAGGAAGGATCTCAGGTTTGGTATTAGAAGCATTGAGATATCACATCTCATGCTATAGGAAGGGTCTCAGGATTGGAATGTGAAGGATTTGGATATCACATCATACTAAAGTTAGGGTCTCAGGTTTGGTATAAGCATTGAGATATCACATCTCTGCTATCGGAAGGGTCTCAGGATTGGATTGGGAAGGAGTTGGATATCCCTTCACATGCTATAGGAAGGGTCTCAGGTTGGAATGGGAAGGAGTTGGATATCACATCTCATGCTATAGGAAGGGTCTCAAGATTGATATGGGAAGGTTTTGGATATCACATCTCTTGCTATAGGAAGGGTCTCAGGTTTTTTATTAGAAACATTGAGATATCACATCTCATGCTATAGGAAGGGTTTCAGGATTGGAATGGGAAGGATTTGGATATCACATATCATGCTAAATGAAGGGTCTCAGGTTTGGAAGGGGAAGGATTTGGATATCATATCTCATGTTATAGGGCGGGTCCCGGGTTTGGTATTAGAAGCATTGAGATATCACATCTCATGGTATAGGAAGGGTCTCAGGATTGGAATGGGAAGGAGTTGGATATCACATCTCATCCAATAGGAAGGGTCTCAGGTTTGGAATGGGAAGGAATTGGATATCACATCATGTTATAGGAAGGATCTCAGGATTGGAATGGGAAGGATTTGGATATCCCTTCTCATGCTATAGGAAGTGTCTCAGGTTGGAATGGGAAGGAGTTGGATATCACATCTCGTTATAGGAAGGGTCTCAGGATTGGAATGGGAAGGAGTTTGATATCACATCTCGAGCTATAGGAAGGGTCTCAGGTTTGGGAAGGGAAGGATTCGGATTTCACATCTCCTTATAGGATGGTTCTCATGTTTGTTTTTAGAAGCATTGAGATATCAAATCTCATGCTATTGGAAGGGTCTCAGGTTTGGAATGGGAAGGAGTTGGATATCACATCTCATGTTATAGGAAGGATCTCAGGTTTGGTATTAGAAGCATTGAGATATCTCATCTCATGCTATAGGAAGGGTCTCAGGATTGGAATGGGAAGGATTTGGATATCACATCTCATGCTAAAGGAAGGGTCTCAGGTTTGGAAGGGGAAGGATTTGGATATCATATCTCATGTTATAGGGCGGGTCCCAGGTTTGGTATTAGAAGCATTGAGATATCACATCTCATGGTATAGGAAGGGTCTCAGGATTTGAATGGGAAGGAGTTGGATATCACATCTCATCCAATAGGAAGGGTCTCAGGTTTGGAATGGAAAGGAATTGGATATCACATCATGTTATAGGAAGGATCTCAGGATTGGAATGGGAAGGATTTGGATATCCCTCTCATGCTATAGGAAGTGTCTCAGGTTGGAATGGGAAGGTGTTGGATATCACATTTCGTTATAGGAAGGGTCTCAGGATTGGAATGGGAAGGATTTGGAAATCACATCCCTTGCAATAGGAAGGGTCTCAGGTTTTTTATTAGAAACATTGAGCTATCACATCTCATGCTATAGGAAGGGTTTCAGGATTGGAATGGGAAGGATTTGGATATCACATCTCATGCTAAAGGAAGGGTCTCATGTTTGGAAGGGGAAGGATTTGGATATCATATCTCATGTTATAGGACGGGTCCCATGTTTGGTATTAGAAGCATTGAGATATCACATCTCATGCTATAGGAGGAGTCTCAGGATTGGAATGGGAAGGAGTTGGATATCACGTCTCATGTTATTCGAAGGGTCTCAGGATTGGAATGGCAAGGAGTTGGATATCACATCTCATGCTAAAGGAAGGGTCTCAGGTTTGATAGAAACATTGAGATATCACATCTCATGCTATAGGAAGGAACTCAGGATTGCAATGGGAAGGAGTTGGATATCACATCTCATGCCATAGGATGGGTCATCAGGTTTGGTATAAGCATTGAGATATCACATCTCTGCTATCGGAAGGGTCTCAGGATAGGAATGGGAAGGACTTAGATATCACATCTCATACTATAGGGAGGGTCTCAGTTTTGATATTAGAAGCATTGAGCTATCACATCTCATGCTATCGGAAGGGTCTCAGGATTGGAATGGGATGGAGTTGGATATCACATCTCAAGCTATCTCGGGATTGGAATGGGAAGGAGTTTGATATCACATCTCAAGCTATAGGAAGGGTCTCAGCTTTGGAAAGGGAATGATTTGGATTTCACATCTCATGTTATAGGATGGTTCTCATGTTTGGTTTTAGAAGCATTGAGATATCACATCTCATGCTATCGGAAGGGTCTCAGGTTTGGGAAGGGAAGGATTGGGATTTCACATCTCATGTTATAGGATGGTTCTCATGTTTGTTTTTAGAAGCATTGAGATATCAAATCTCATGCTATTGGAAGGGTCTCAGGTTTGGAATGTGAAGGAGTTGGATATCACATCTCATGTTATAGGAAGGATCTCAGGTTTGGTATTAGAAGCATTGAGATATCACATCTCATGCTATAGGAAGGGTCTCAGGATTGGAATGTGAAGGATTTGGATATCACATCATACTAAAGGTAGGGTCTCAGGTTTGGTATAAGCATTGAGATATCACATCTCTGGTATCGGAAGGGTCTCAGGATTGGATTGGGAAGGAGTTGGATATCCCTTCTCATGCTATAGGAAGGGTCTCAGGTTGGAATGGGAAGCAGTTGGATATCACATCTCATGCTATAGGAAGGGTCTCAAGATTGAAATGGGAAGGATTTGGATATCACATCTCTTGCTATAGGAATGGTCTCAGGTTTTTTTATTAGAAACATTGAGATATCACATCTCATGCTATAGGAAGGGTTTCAGGATTGTAATGGGAAGGATTTGGATATCACATCTCATGCTAAAGGAAGGGTCTCAGGTTTGGAAGGGGAAGGATTTGGATATCATATCTCATGTTATAGGGCGGGTCCCAGGTTTGGTATTAGAAGCATTGAGATATCACATCTCATGGTATAGGAAGGGTCTCAGGATTGGAATAGGAAGGAGTTGGATATCACATCTCATCCAATAGGAAGGGTCTCAGGTTTGGAATGGGAAGGAATTGGATATCACATCATGTTATAGGAAGGATTGGTATGGGAAGGATTTGGATATCCCTTCTCATGCTATAGGAAGTGTCTCAGGTTGGAATGGGAAGGAGTTGGATATCACATCTCGTTATAGGAAGGGTCTCAGGATTGGAATGGGAAGGATTTGGATATCACATCTCTTGCTATAGGAAGGGTCTCAGGTTTTTTATTAGAAACATTGAGCTATCACATCTCATGCTATAGGAAGGGTTTCAGGATTGGAATGGGAAGGATTTGGATATCACATCTCATGCTAAAGGAAGGGTCTCAGGTTTGGAAGGGGAAGGATTTGGATATCACATCTCATGTTATAGGACGGGTCCCAGGTTTGGTATTAGAAGCATTGAGATATCAAATCTCATGCTATAGGAGGAGTCTCAGGATTGGAATGGGAAGGAGTTGGATATCACGTCTCATGTTATAGGAAGGGTCTCAGGATTGAAATGGCAAGGAGTTGGATATCACATCTCATGCTATAGGGAGGGTCTCAGGTTTGATATTAGAAGCATTGAGATATCACATCTCATGCTATCGGAAGGGTCTCAGGATTGGAATGGGAAGGAGTTGGATATCACATATGCTAAAGGAAAGGTCTCAGGTTTGGAAGGGGAAGGATTTGGATCTCACATCTCATGTTTTAGGACGGGTCTCGGGTTTGGTATTAGAAGCCTTGAGATATCACATCTCATGGTATAATAAGGGTCTCAGGATTGGAATGGGAAGGAGTTCGATATCACATCTCAAGCTATCTCAGGATTGGAATGGGAAGGAGTTTGATATCACATCTCGGGCTATAGGAAGGGTCTCAGGTTTGGGAAGGGAAGGATTCGGATTTCACATCTCGTTATAGGATGGTTCTCATGTTTGTTTTTAGAAGCATTGAGATATCAAATCTCATGCTATTGGAAGGGTCTCAGGTTTGGAATGGGAAGGAGTTGGATATCACATCTCATTTTATAGGAAGGATCTCAGGTTTGGTATTAGAAGCATTGAGATATCACATCTCATGCTATAGGAAGGGTCTCAGGATTGGAATGTGAAGGATTTGGATATCACATCATACTAAAGTTAGGGTCTCAGGTTTGGTATAAGCATTGAGATATCACATTTCTGCTATCGGAAGGGTCTCAGGATTGGATTGGGAAGGAGTTGGATATCCCTTCTCATGCTATAGGAAGGGTCTCAGGTTGGAATGGGAAGGAGTTGGATATCACATCTCATGCTATAGGAAGGGTCTCAAGATTGATATGGGAAGGTTTTGGATATCACATCTCTTGCTATAGGAAGGGTCTCAGGTTTTTTATTAGAAACATTGAGATATCACATCTCATGCTATAGGAAGGGTTTCAGGATTGGAATGGGAAGGATTTGGATATCACATATCATGCTATAGGAAGGGTCTCAGGTTTTTTATTAGAAACATTGAGATATCACATCTCATGCTATAGGAAGGGTCTCAGGTTTGGAAGGGGAAGGATTTGGATATCATATCTCATGTTATAGGGCGGGTCCCGGGTTTGGTATTAGAAGCATTGAGATATCACATCTCATGGTATAGGAAGGGTCTCAGGATTGGAATGGGAAGGAGTTGGACATCACATCTCATCCAATAGGAAGGGTCTCAGGTTTGGAATGGGAAGGAATTGGATATCACATCATGTTATAGGAAGGATCTCAGGATTGGAATGGGAAGGATTTGGATATCCCTTCTCATGCTATAGGAAGTGTCTCAGGTTGGAATGGGAAGGAGTTGGATATCACATCTCGTTATAGGAAGGGTCTCAGGATTGGAATGGGAAGGAGTTTGATATCACATCTCGAGCTATAGGAAGGGTCTCAGGTTTGGGAAGGGAAGGATTCGGATTTCACATCTCCTTATAGGATGGTTCTCATGTTTGTTTTTAGAAGCATTGAGATATCAAATCTCATGCTATTGGAAGGGTCTCAGGTTTGGAATGGGAAGGAGTTGGATATCACATCTCATGTTATAGGAAGGATCTCAGGTTTGGTATTAGAAGCATTGAGATATCACATCTCATGCTATAGGAAGGGTCTCAGGATTGGAATGGGAAGGATTTGGATATCACATCTCATGCTAAAGGAAGGGTCTCAGGTTTGGAAGGGGAAGGATTTGGATATCATATCTCATGTTATAGGGCGGGTCCCAGGTTTGGTATTAGAAGCATTGAGATATCACATCTCATGGTATAGGAAGGGTCTCAGGATTTGAATGGGAAGGAGTTGGATATCACATCTCATCCAATAGGAAGGGTCTCAGGTTTGGAATGGAAAGGAATTGGATATCACATCATGTTATAGGAAGGATCTCAGGATTGGAATGGGAAGGATTTGGATATCCCTCTCATGCTATAGGAAGTGTCTCAGGTTGGAATGGGAAGGTGTTGGATATCACATTTCGTTATAGGAAGGGTCTCAGGATTGGAATGGGAAGGATTTGGATATCACATCTCTTGCTATAGGAAGGGTCTCAGGTTTTTTATTAGAAACATTGAGCTATCACATCTCATGCTATAGGAAGGGTTTCAGGATTGGAATGGGAAGGATTTGGATATCACATCTCATGCTAAAGGAAGGGTCTCAGGTTTGGAAGTGGAAGGATTTGGATATCATATCTCATGTTATAGGACGGGTCCCATGTTTGGTATTAGAAGCATTGAGATATCACATCTCATGCTATAGGTGGAGTCTCAGGATTGGAATGGGAAGGAGTTGGATATCACGTCTCATGTTATTCGAAGGGTCTCAGGATTGGAATGGCAAGGAGTTGGATATCACATCTCATGCTAAAGGAAGGGTCTCAGGTTTGATAGAAGCATTGAGATATCACATCTCATGCTATAGGAAGGAACTCAGGATTGCAATGGGAAGGAGTTGGATATCACATCTCATGCCATAGGATGGGTCATCAGGTTTGGTATAAGCATTGAGATATCACATCTCTGCTATCGGAAGGGTCTCAGGATAGGAATGGGAAGGACTTAGATATCACATCTCATACTATAGGGAGGGTCTCAGTTTTGATATTAGAAGCATTGAGCTATCACATCTCATGCTATCGGAAGGATCTCAGGATTGGAATGGGATGGAGTTGGATATCACATCTCAAGCTATCTCGGGATTGGAATGGGAAGGAGTTTGATATCACATCTCAAGCTATAGGAAGGGTCTCAGGTTTGGAAGGGGAAGGATTTGGATCTCACATCTCATGTTTTAGGACGGGTCTCAGGTTTGGTATTAGAAGCATTGAGATATCACATCTCATGGTATAGGAAGGGTCTCAGGATTGGAATGGGAAGGAGTTGGCTATCACATCTCAAGCTATCTCAGGATTGGAATGGGAAGGAGTTTGATATCACATCTCAATCTATAGGAAGGGTCTCAGGTTTGGAAAGGGAAGGATTTGGATTTCACATCTCATGTTATAGGATGGTTCTCATGTTTGGTTTTAGTAGCATTGAGATATCACATCTCATGCTATCGGAAGGGTCTCAGGTTTGGAAAGGGAAGGATTTGGAGTTCACATGTTATAGGATGGTTCTCAGGTTTGGTTTTAGAAGCATTAAGATATAACATCTCATGCTATAGGAAGGGTCTCAGGTTTGGAATGGGAAGGAGTTGATATCACATCTCATGCTAAAGGAAAGGTCTCAAGTTTGGAAGGGGAAGGATTTGGATCTCACATCTCATGTTTTAGGACGGGTCTCAGGTTTGGTATTAGAAGCATTGAAATATCACATCTCATGGTATAGGAAGGGTCTCAGGATTGGAATGGGAAGGAGTTGGATATCACATTGAATGGGAAGGAGTTTGATATCACATCTCAAGCTATAGGAAGGGTCTCAGCTTTGGAAAGGGAATGATTTGGATTTCACATCTCATGTTATAGGATGGTTCTCATGTTTGGTTTTAGAAGCATTGATATATCACATCTCATGCTATCGGAAGGGTCTCAGGTTTGGGAAGGGAAGGATTGGGATTTCACATCTCATGTTATAGGATGGTTCTCATGTTTGTTTTTAGAAGCATTGAGATATCAAATCTCATGCTATTGGAAGGGTCTCAGGTTTGGAATGGGAAGGAGTTGGATATCACATCTCATGTTATAGGAAGGATCTCAGGTTTGTTATTAGAAGCATTGAGATATCACATCTCATGCTATAGGAAGGGTTTCAGGATTGGAATGGGAAGGATTTGGATATCACATCTCATGCTAAAGGAAGGGTCTCAGGTTTGGAAGGGGAAGGATTTGGATATCATATCTCATGTTATAGGGCGGGTCCCAGGTTTGGTATTAGAAGCATTGAGATATCACATCTCATGCTATAGGAAGGGTCTCAGGATTGGAATGTGAAGGATTTGGATATCACATCATACTAAAGGTAGGGTCTCAGGTTTGGTATAAGCATTGAGATATCACATCTCTGGTATCGGAAGGGTCTCAGGATTGGATTGGGAAGGAGTTGGATATCCCTTCTCATGCTATAGGAAGGGTCTCAGGTTGGAATGGGAAGCAGTTGGATATCACATCTCATGCTATAGGAAGGGTCTCAAGATTGAAATGGGAAGGATTTGGATATCACATCTCTTGCTATAGGAATGGTCTCAGGTTTTTTTATTAGAAACATTGAGATATCACATCTCATGCTATAGGAAGGGTTTCAGGATTGTAATGGGAAGGATTTGGATATCACATCTCATGCTAAAGGAAGGGTCTCAGGTTTGGAAGGGGAAGGATTTGGATATCATATCTCATGTTATAGGGCGGGTCCCAGGTTTGGTATTAGAAGCATTGAGATATCACATCTCATGGTATAGGAAGGATCTCAGGATTGGAATAGGAAGGAGTTGGATATCACATCTCATCCAATAGGAAGGGTCTCAGGTTTGGAATGGGAAGGAATTGGATATCACATCATGTTATAGGAAGGATTGGTATGGGAAGGATTTGGATATCCCTTCTCATGCTATAGGAAGTGTCTCAGGTTGGAATGGGAAGGAGTTGGATATCACATCTCGTTATAGGAAGGGTCTCAGGATTGGAATGGGAAGGATTTGGATATCACATCTCTTGCTATAGGAAGGGTCTCAGGTTTTTTATTAGAAACATTGAGCTATCACATCTCATGCTATAGGAAGGGTTTCAGGATTGGAATGGGAAGGATTTGGATATCACATCTCATGCTAAAGGAAGGGTCTCAGGTTTGGAAGGGGAAGGATTTGGATATCACATCTCATGTTATAGGACGGGTCCCAGGTTTGGTATTACAAGCATTGAGATATCACATCTCATGCTATAGGAGGAGTCTCAGGATTGGAATGGGAAGGAGTTGGATATCACGTCTCATGTTATAGGAAGGGTCTCAGGATTGGAATGGCAAGGAGTTGGATATCACATCTCATGCTATAGGGAGGGTCTCAGGTTTGATATTAGAAGCATTGAGATATCACATCTCATGCTATCGGAAGGGTCTCAGGATTGGAATGGGAAGGAGTTGGATATCACATATGCTAAAGGAAAGGTCTCAGGTTTGGAAGGGGAAGGATTTGGATCTCACATCTCATGTTTTAGGACGGGTCTCGGGTTTGGTATTAGAAGCCTTGAGATATCACATCTCATGGTATAATAAGGGTCTCAGGATTGGAATGGGAAGGAGTTCGATATCCCATCTCAAGCTATCTCAGGATTGGAATGGGAAGGAGTTTGATATCACATCTCGGGCTATAGGAAGGGTCTCAGGTTTGGGAAGGGAAGGATTCGGATTTCACATCTCGTTATAGGATGGTTCTCATGTTTGTTTTTAGAAGCATTGAGATATCAAATCTCATGCTATTGGAAGGGTCTCAGGTTTGGAATGGGAAGGAGTTGGATATCACATCTCATTTTATAGGAAGGATCTCAGGTTTGGTATTAGAAGCATTGAGATATCACATCTCATGCTATAGGAAGGGTCTCAGGATTGGAATGTGAAGGATTTGGATATCACATCATACTAAAGTTAGGGTCTCAGGTTTGGTATAAGCATTGAGATATCACATCTCTGCTATCGGAAGGGTCTCAGGATTGGATTGGGAAGGAGTTGGATATCCCTTCTCATGCTATAGGAAGGGTCTCAGGTTGGAATGGGAAGGAGTTGGATATCACATCTCATGCTATAGGAAGGGTCTCAAGATTGATATGGGAAGGTTTTGGATATCACATCTCTTGCTATAGGAAGGGTCTCAGGTTTTTTATTAGAAACATTGAGATATCACATCTCATGCTATAGGAAGGGTTTCAGGATTGGAATGGGAAGGATTTGGATATCACATATCATGCTAAATGAAGGGTCTCAGGTTTGGAAGGGGAAGGATTTGGATATCATATCTCATGTTATAGGGCGGGTCCCGGGTTTGGTATTAGAAGCATTGAGATATCACATCTCATGGTATAGGAAGGGTCTCAGGATTGGAATGGGAAGGAGTTGGATATCACATCTCATCCAATAGGAAGGGTCTCAGGTTTGGAATGGGAAGGAATTGGATATCACATCATGTTATAGGAAGGATTGGTATGGGAAGGATTTGGATATCCCTTCTCATGCTATAGGAAGTGTCTCAGGTTGGAATGGGAAGGAGTTGGATATCACATCTCGTTATAGGAAGGGTCTCAGGATTGGAATGGGAAGGATTTGGATATCACATCTCTTGCTATAGGAAGGGTCTCAGGTTTTTTATTAGAAACATTGAGCTATCACATCTCATGCTATAGGAAGGGTTTCAGGATTGGAATGGGAAGGATTTGGATATCACATCATACTAAAGTTAGGGTCTCAGGTTTGGTATAAGCATTGAGATATCACATCTCTGCTATCGGAAGGGTCTCAGGATTGGATTGGGAAGGAGTTGGATATCCCTTCTCATGCTATAGGAAGGGTCTCAGGTTGGAATGGGAAGGAGTTGGATATCACATCTCATGCTATAGGAAGGGTCTCAAGATTGATATGGGAAGGTTTTGGATATCACATCTCTTGCTAAAGGAAGGGTCTCAGGTTTTTTATTAGAAACATTGAGATATCACATCTCATGCTATAGGAAGGGTTTCAGGATTGGAATGGGAAGGATTTGGATATCACATATCATGCTAAATGAAGGGTCTCAGGTTTGGAAGGGGAAGGATTTGGATATCATATCTCATGTTATAGGGCGGGTCCCGGGTTTGGTATTAGAAGCATTGAGATATCACATCTCATGGTAAAGGAAGGGTCTCAGGATTGGAATGGGAAGGAGTTGGATATCACATCTCATCCAATAGGAAGGGTCTCAGGTTTGGAATGGGAAGGAATTGGATATCACATCATGTAATAGGAAGGATTGGTATGGGAAGGATTTGGATATCCCTTCTCATGCTATAGGAAGTGTCTCAGGTTGGAATGGGAAGGAGTTGGATATCACATCTCGTTATAGGAAGGGTCTCAGGATTGGAATGGGAAGGATTTGGATATCACATCTCTTGCTATAGGAAGGGTCTCAGGTTTTTTATTAGAAACATTGAGCTATCACATCTCATGCTATAGGAAGGGTTTCAGGATTGGAATGGGAAGGATTTGGATATCACATCTCATGCTAAAGGAAGGGTCTCAGGTTTGGAAGGGGAAGGATTTGGATATCACATCTCATGTTATAGGACGGGTCCCAGGTTTGGTATTAGAAGCATTGAGATATCACATCTCATGCTATAGGAGGAGTCTCAGGATTGGAATGGGAAGGAGTTGGATATCACGTCTCATGTTATAGGAAGGGTCTCAGGATTGGAATGGCAAGGAGTTGGATATCACATCTCATGCTATAGGGAGGGTCTCAGGTTTGATATTAGAAGCATTGAGATATCACATCTCATGCTATCGGAACGGTCTCAGGATTGGAATGGGAAGGAGTTGGATATCACATATGCTAAAGGAAAGGTCTCAGGTTTGGAAGGGGAAGGATTTGGATCTCACATCTCATGTTTTAGGACGGGTCTCGGGTTTGGTATTAGAAGCCTTGAGATATCACATCTCATGGTATAATAAGGGTCTCAGGATTGGAATGGGAAGGAGTTCGATATCACATCTCAAGCTATCTCAGGATTGGAATGGGAAGGAGTTTGATATCACATCTCGGGCTATAGGAAGGGTCTCAGGTTTGGGAAGGGAAGGATTCGGATTTCACATCTCGTTATAGGATGGTTCTCATGTTTGTTTTTAGAAGCATTGAGATATCAAATCTCATGCTATTGGAAGGGTCTCAGGTTTGGAATGGGAAGGAGTTGGATATCACATCTCATTTTATAGGAAGGATCTCAGGTTTGGTATTAGAAGCATTGAGATATCACATCTCATGCTATAGGAAGGGTCTCAGGATTGGAATGTGAAGGATTTGGATATCACATCATACTAAAGTTAGGGTCTCAGGTTTGGTATAAGCATTGAGATATCACATCTCTGCTATCGGAAGGGTCTCAGGATTGGATTGGGAAGGAGTTGGATATCCCTTCTCATGCTATAGGAAGGGTCTCAGGTTGGAATGGGAAGGAGTTGGATATCACATCTCATGCTATAGGAAGGGTCTCAAGATTGATATGGGAAGGTTTTGGATATCACATCTCTTGCTATAGGAAGGGTCTCAGGTTTTTTATTAGAAACATTGAGATATCACATCTCATGCTATAGGAAGGGTTTCAGGATTGGAATGGGAAGGATTTGGATATCACATATCATGCTAAATGAAGAGTCTCAGGTTTGGAAGGGGAAGGATTTGGATATCATATCTCATGTTATAGGGCGGGTCCCGGGTTTGGTATTAGAAGCATTGAGATATCACATCTCATGGTATAGGAAGGGTCTCAGGATTGGAATGGGAAGGAGTTGGATATCACATCTCATCCAATAGGAAGGGTCTCAGGTTTGGAATGGTAAGGAATTGGATATCACATCATGTTATAGGAAGGATCTCATGATTGGAATGGGAAGGATTTGGATATCCCTTCTCATGCTATAGGAAGTGTCTCAGGTTGGAATGGGAAGGAGTTGGATATCACATCTCGTTATAGGAAGGGTCTCAGGATTGGAATGGGAAGGAGTTTGATATCACATCTCGAGCTATAGGAAGGGTCTCAGGTTTGGGAAGGGAAGGATTCGGATTTCACATCTCCTTATAGGATGGTTCTCATGTTTGTTTTTAGAAGCATTGAGATATCAAATCTCATGCTATTGGAAGGGTCTCAGGTTTGGAATGGGAAGGAGTTGGATATCACATCTCATGTTATAGGAAGGATCTCAGGTTTGGTATTAGAAGCATTGAGATATCACATCTCATGCTATAGGAAGGGTCTCAGGATTGGAATGGGAAGGATTTGGATATCACATCTCATGCTAAAGGAAGGGTCTCAGGTTTGGAAGGGGAAGGATTTGGATATCATATCTCATGTTATAGGGCGGGTCCCAGGTTTGGTATTAGAAGCATTGAGATATCACATCTCATGGTATAGGAAGGGTCTCAGGATTTGAATGGGAAGGAGTTGGATATCACATCTCATCCAATAGGAAGGGTCTCAGGTTTGGAATGGAAAGGAATTGGATATCACATCATGTTATAGGAAGGATCTCAGGATTGGAATGGGAAGGATTTGGATATCCCTCTCATGCTATAGGAAGTGTCTCAGGTAGGAATGGGAAGGTGTTGGATATCACATTTCGTTATAGGAAGGGTCTCAGGATTGGAATGGGAAGGATTTGGATATCACATCTCTTGCTATAGGAAGGGTCTCAGGTTTTTTATTAGAAACATTGAGCTATCACATCTCATGCTATAGGAAGGGTTTCAGGATTGGAATGGGAAGGATTTGGATATCACATCTCATGCTAAAGGAAGGATCTCAGGTTTGGAAGGGGAAGGATTTGGATATCATATCTCATGTTATAGGACGGGTCCCATGTTTGGTATTAGAAGCATTGAGATATCACATCTCATGCTATAGGAGGAGTCTCAGGATTGGAATGGGAAGGAGTTGGATATCACGTCTCATGTTATTCGAAGGGTCTCAGGATTGGAATGGCAAGGAGTTGGATATCACATCTCATGCTAAAGGAAGGGTCTCAGGTTTGATAGAAACATTGAGATATCACATCTCATGCTATAGGAAGGAACTCAGGATTGCAATGGGAAGGAGTTGGATATCACATCTCATGCCATAGGATGGGTCATCAGGTTTGGTATAAGCATTGAGATATCACATCTCTGCTATCGGAAGGGTCTCAGGATAGGAATGGGAAGGACTTAGATATCACATCTCATACTATAGGGAGGGTCTCAGTTTTGATATTAGAAGCATTGAGCTATCACATCTCATGCTATCGGAAGGGTCTCAGGATTGGAATGGGATGGAGTTGGATATCACATCTCAAGCTATCTCGGGATTGGAATGGGAAGGAGTTTGATATCACATCTCAAGCTATAGGAAGGGTCTCAGCTTTGGAAAGGGAATGATTTGGATTTCACATCTCATGTTATAGGATGGTTCTCATGTTTGGTTTTAGAAGCATTGAGATATCACATCTCATGCTATCGGAAGTGTCTCAGGTTTGGGAAGGGAAGGATTGGGATTTCACATCTCATGTTATAGGATGGTTCTCATGTTTGTTTTTAGAAGCATTGAGATATCAAATCTCATGCTATTGGAAGGGTCTCAGGTTTGGAATGGGAAGGAGTTGGATATCACATCTCATGTTATAGGAAGGATCTCAGGTTTGGTATTAGAAGCATTGAGATATCACATCTCATGCTATAGGAAGGGTCTCAGGATTGGAATGTGAAGGATTTGGATATCACATCATCCTAAAGGTAGGGTCTCAGGTTTGGTATAAGCATTGAGATATCACATCTCTGGTATCGGAAGGGTCTCAGGATTGGATTGGGAAGGAGTTGGATATCCCTTCTCATGCTATAGGAAGGGTCTCAGGTTGGAATGGGAAGCAGTTGGATATCACATCTCATGCTATAGGAAGGGTCTCAAGATTGAAATGGGAAGGATTTGGATATCACATCTCTTGCTATAGGAATGGTCTCAGGTTTTTTTATTAGAAACATTGAGATATCACATCTCATGCTATAGGAAGGGTTTCAGGATTGTAATGGGAAGGATTTGGATATCACATCTCATGCTAAAGGAAGGGTCTCAGGTTTGGAAGGGGAAGGATTTGGATATCATATCTCATGTTATAGGGCGGGTCCCAGGTTTGGTATTAGAAGCATTGAGATATCACATCTCATGGTATAGGAAGGGTCTCAGGATTGGAATAGGAAGGAGTTGGATATCACATCTCATCCAATAGGAAGGGTCTCAGGTTTGGAATGGGAAGGAATTGGATATCACATCATGTTATAGGAAGGATTGGTATGGGAAGGATTTGGATATCCCTTCTCATGCTATAGGAAGTGTCTCAGGTTGGAATGGGAAGGAGTTGGATATCACATCTCGTTATAGGAAGGGTCTCAGGATTGGAATGGGAAGGATTTGGATATCACATCTCTTGCTATAGGAAGGGTCTCAGGTTTTTTATTAGAAACATTGAGCTATCACATCTCATGCTATAGGAAGGGTTTCAGGATTGGAATCGGAAGGATTTGGATATCACATCTCATGCTAAAGGAAGGGTCTCAGGTTTGGAAGGGGAAGGATTTGGATATCACATCTCATGTTATAGGACGGGTCCCAGGTTTGGTATTAGAAGCATTGAGATATCAAATCTCATGCTATAGGAGGAGTCTCAGGATTGGAATGGGAAGGAGTTGGATATCACGTCTCATGTTATAGGAAGGGTCTCAGGATTGGAATGGCAAGGAGTTGGATATCACATCTCATGCCATAGGGAGGGTCTCAGGTTTGATATTAGAAGCATTGAGATATCACATCTCATGCTATCGGAAGGGTCTCAGGATTGGAATGGGAAGGAGTTGGATATCACATATGCTAAAGGAAAGGTCTCAGGTTTGGAAGGGGAAGGATTTGGATCTCACATCTCATGTTTTAGGACGGGTCTCGGGTTTGGTATTAGAAGCCTTGAGATATCACATCTCATGGTATAATAAGGGTCTCAGGATTGGAATGGGAAGGAGTTCGATATCACATCTCAAGCTATCTCAGGATTGGAATGGGAAGGAGTTTGATATCACATCTCGGGCTATAGGAAGGGTCTCAGGTTTGGGAAGGGAAGGATTCGGATTTCACATCTCGTTATAGGATGGTTCTCATGTTTGTTTTTAGAAGCATTGAGATATCAAATCTCATGCTAAATGAAGGGTCTCAGGTTTGGAAGGGGAAGGATTTGGATATCATATCTCATGTTATAGGGCGGGTCCCGGGTTTGGTATTAGAAGCATTGAGATATCACATCTCATGGTATAGGAAGGGTCTCAGGATTGGAATGGGAAGGAGTTGGATATCACATCTCATCCAATAGGAAGGGTATCAGGTTTGGAATGGGAAGGAATTGGATATCACATCATGTTATAGGAAGGATTGGTATGGGAAGGATTTGGATATCCCTTCTCATGCTATAGGAAGTGTCTCAGGTTGGAATGGGAAGGAGTTGGATATCACATCTCGTTATAGGAAGGGTCTCAGGATTGGAATGGGAAGGATTTGGATATCACATCTCTTGCTATAGGAAGGGTCTCAGGTTTTTTATTAGAAACATTGAGCTATCACATCTCATGCTATAGGAAGGGTTTCAGGATTGGAATGGGAAGGATTTGGATATCACATCTCATGCTAAAGGAAGGGTCTCAGGTTTGGAAGGGGAAGGATTTGGATATCACATCTCATGTTATAGGACGGGTCCCAGGTTTGGTATTAGAAGCATTGAGATATCACATCTCATGCTATAGGAGGAGTCTCAGGATTGGAATGGGAAGGAGTTGGATATCACGTCTCATGTTATAGGAAGGGTCTCAGGATTGGAATGGCAAGGAGTTGGATATCACATCTCATGCTATAGGGAGGGTCTCAGGTTTGATATTAGAAGCATTGAGATATCACATCTCATGCTATCGGAAGGGTCTCAGGATTGGAATGGGAAGGAGTTGGATATCACATATGCTAAAGGAAAGGTCTCAGGTTTGGAAGGGGAAGGATTTGGATCTCACATCTCATGTTTTAGGACGGGTCTCGGGTTTGGTATTAGAAGCCTTGAGATATCACATCTCATGGTATAATAAGGGTCTCAGGATTGGAATGGGAAGGAGTTCGATATCACATCTCAAGCTATCTCAGGATTGGAATGGGAAGGAGTTTGATATCACATCTCGGGCTATAGGAAGGGTCTCAGGTTTGGGAAGGGAAGGATTCGGATTTCACATCTCGTTATAGGATGGTTCTCATGTTTGTTTTTAGAAGCATTGAGATATCAAATCTCATGCTATTGGAAGGGTCTCAGGTTTGGAATGGGAAGGAGTTGGATATCACATCTCATTTTATAGGAAGGATCTCAGGTTTGGTATTAGAAGCATTGAGATATCACATCTCATGCTATAGGAAGGGTCTCAGGATTGGAATGTGAAGGATTTGGATATCACATCATACTAAAGTTAGGGTCTCAGGTTTGGTATAAGCATTGAGATATCACATCTCTGCTATCGGAAGGGTCTCAGGATTGGATTGGGAAGGAGTTGGATATCCCTTCTCATGCTATAGGAAGGGTCTCAGGTTGGAATGGGAAGGAGTTGGATATCACATCTCATGCTATAGGAAGGGTCTCAAGATTGATATGGGAAGGTTTTGGATATCACATCTCTTGCTATAGGAAAGGTCTCAGGTTTTTTATTAGAAACATTGAGATATCACATCTCATGCTATAGGAAGGGTTTCAGGATTGGAATGGGAAGGATTTGGATATCACATATCATGCTAAATGAAGAGTCTCAGGTTTGGAAGGGGAAGGATTTGGATATCATATCTCATGTTATAGGGCGGGTCCCGGGTTTGGTATTAGAAGCATTGAGATATCACATCTCATGGTATAGGAAGGGTCTCAGGATTGGAATGGGAAGGAGTTGGATATCACATCTCATCCAATAGGAAGGGTCTCAGGTTTGGAATGGGAAGGAATTGGATATCACATCATGTTATAGGAAGGATCTCATGATTGGAATGGGAAGGATTTGGATATCCCTTCTCATGCTATAGGAAGTGTCTCAGGTTGGAATGGGAAGGAGTTGGATATCACATCTCGTTATAGGAAGGGTCTCAGGATTGGAATGGGAAGGAGTTTGATATCACATCTCGAGCTATAGGAAGGGTCTCAGGTTTGGGAAGGGAAGGATTCGGATTTCACATCTCCTTATAGGATGGTTCTCATGTTTGTTTTTAGAAGCATTGAGATATCAAATCTCATGCTATTGGAAGGGTCTCAGGTTTGGAATGGGAAGGAGTTGGATATCACATCTCATGTTATAGGAAGGATCTCAGGTTTGGTATTAGAAGCATTGAGATATCACATCTCATGCTATAGGAAGGGTCTCAGGATTGGAATGGGAAGGATTTGGATATCACATCTCATGCTAAAGGAAGGGTCTCAGGTTTGGAAGGGGAAGGATTTGGATATCATATCTCATGTTATAGGGCGGGTCCCAGGTTTGGTATTAGAAGCATTGAGATATCACATCTCATGGTATAGGAAGGGTCTCAGGATTTGAATGGGAAGGAGTTGGATATCACATCTCATCCAATAGGAAGGGTCTCAGGTTTGGAATGGAAAGGAATTGGATATCACATCATGTTATAGGAAGGATCTCAGGATTGGAATGGGAAGGATTTGGATATCCCTCTCATGCTATAGGAAGTGTCTCAGGTTGGAATGGGAAGGTGTTGGATATCACATTTCGTTATAGGAAGGGTCTCAGGATTGGAATGGGAAGGATTTGGATATCACATCTCTTGCTATAGGAAGGGTCTCAGGTTTTTTATTAGAAACATTGAGCTATCACATCTCATGCTATAGGAAGGGTTTCAGGATTGGAATGGGAAGGATTTGGATATCACATCTCATGCTAAAGGAAGGGTCTCAGGTTTGGAAGGGGAAGGATTTGGATATCATATCTCATGTTATAGGACGGGTCCCATGTTTGGTATTAGAAGCATTGAGATATCACATCTCATGCTATAGGAGGAGTCTCAGGATTGGAATGGGAAGGAGTTGGATATCACGTCTCATGTTATTCGAAGGGTCTCAGGATTGGAATGGCAAGGAGTTGGATATCACATCTCATGCTAAAGGAAGGGTCTCAGGTTTGATAGAAACATTGAGATATCACATCTCATGCTATAGGAAGGAACTCAGGATTGCAATGGGAAGGAGTTGGATATCACATCTCATGCCATAGGATGGGTCATCAGGTTTGGTATAAGCATTGAGATATCACATCTCTGCTATCGGAAGGGTCTCAGGATAGGAATGGGAAGGACTTAGATATCACATCTCATACTATAGGGAGGAACTCATTTTTGATATTAGAAGCATTGAGCTATCACATCTCATGCTATCGGAAGGGTCTCAGGATTGGAATGGGATGGAGTTGGATATCACATCTCAAGCTATCTCGGGATTGGAATGGGAAGGAGTTTGATATCACATCTCAAGCTATAGGAAGGGTCTCAGCTTTGGAAAGGGAATGATTTGGATTTCACATCTCATGTTATAGGATGGTTCTCATGTTTGGTTTTAGAAGCATTGAGATATCACATCTCATGCTATCGGAAGTGTCTCAGGTTTGGGAAGGGAAGGATTGGGATTTCACATCTCATGTTATAGGATGGTTCTCATGTTTGTTTTTAGAAGCATTGAGATATCAAATCTCATGCTATTGGAAGGGTCTCAGGTTTGGAATGGGAAGGAGTTGGATATCACATCTCATGTTATAGGAAGGATCTCAGGTTTGGTATTAGAAGCATTGAGATATCACATCTCATGCTATAGGAAGGGTCTCAGGATTGGAATGTGAAGGATTTGGATATCACATCATCCTAAAGGTAGGGTCTCAGGTTTGGTATAAGCATTGAGATATCACATCTCTGGTATCGGAAGGGTCTCAGGATTGGATTGGGAAGGAGTTGGATATCCCTTCTCATGCTATAGGAAGGTTCTCAGGTTGGAATGGGAAGCAGTTGGATATCACATCTCATGCTATAGGAAGGGTCTCAAGATTGAAATGGGAAGGATTTGGATATCACATCTCTTGCTATAGGAATGGTCTCAGGTTTTTTTATTAGAAACATTGAGATATCACATCTCATGCTATAGGAAGGGTTTCAGGATTGTAATGGGAAGGATTTGGATATCACATCTCATGCTAAAGGAAGGGTCTCAGGTTTGGAAGGGGAAGGATTTGGATATCATATCTCATGTTATAGGGCGGGTCCCAGGTTTGGTATTAGAAGCATTGAGATATCACATCTCATGGTATAGGAAGGGTCTCAGGATTGGAATAGGAAGGAGTTGGATATCACATCTCATCCAATAGGAAGGGTCTCAGGTTTGGAATGGGAAGGAATTGGATATCACATCATGTTATAGGAAGGATTGGTATGGGAAGGATTTGGATATCCCTTCTCATGCTATAGGAAGTGTCTCAGGTTGGAATGGGAAGGAATTGGATATCACATCTCGTTATAGGAAGGGTCTCAGGATTGGAATGGGAAGGATTTGGATATCACATCTCTTGCTATAGGAAGGGTCTCAGGTTTTTTATTAGAAACATTGAGCTATCACATCTCATGCTATAGGAAGGGTTTCAGGATTGGAATGGGAAGGATTTGGATATCACATCTCATGCTAAAGGAAGGGTCTCAGGTTTGGAAGGGGAAGGATTTGGATATCACATCTCATGTTATAGGACGGGTGCCAGGTTTGGTATTAGAAGCATTGAGATATCAAATCTCATGCTATAGGAGGAGTCTCAGGATTGGAATGGGAAGGAGTTGGATATCACGTCTCATGTTATAGGAAGGGTCTCAGGATTGGAATGGCAAGGAGTTGGATATCACATCTCATGCCATAGGGAGGGTCTCAGGTTTGATATTAGAAGCATTGAGATATCACATCTCATGCTATCGGAAGGGTCTCAGGATTGGAATGGGAAGGAGTTGGATATCACATATGCTAAAGGAAAGGTCTCAGGTTTGGAAGGGGAAGGATTTGGATCTCACATCTCATGTTTTAGGACGGGTCTCGGGTTTGGTATTAGAAGCCTTGAGATATCACATCTCATGGTATAATAAGGGTCTCAGGATTGGAATGGGAAGGAGTTCGATATCACATCTCAAGCTATCTCAGGATTGGAATGGGAAGGAGTTTGATATCACATCTCGGGCTATAGGAAGGGTCTCAGGTTTGGGAAGGGAAGGATTCGGATTTCACATCTCGTTATAGGATGGTTCTCATGTTTTTGATTTTAGAAGCATTGAGATATCAAATCTCATGCTATTGGAAGGGTCTCAGGTTTGGAATGGGAAGGAGTTGGATATCACATCTCATTTTATAGGAAGGATCTCACGTTTGGTATTAGAAGCATTGAGATATCACATCTCATGCTATAGGAAGGGTCTCAGGATTGGAATGTGAAGGATTTGGATATCACATCATACTAAAGTTAGGGTCTCAGGTTTGGTATAAGCATTGAGATATCACATCTCTGCTATCGGAAGGGTCTCAGGATTGGATTGGGAAGGAGTTGGATATCCCTTCTCATGCTATAGGAAGGGTCTCAGGTTGGAATGGGAAGGAGTTGGATATCACATCTCATGCTATAGGAAGGGTCTCAAGATTGATATGGGAAGGTTTTGGATATCACATCTCTTGCTATAGGAAGGGTCTCAGGTTTTTTATTAGAAACATTGAGATATCACATCTCATGCTATAGGAAGGGTTTCAGGATTGGAATGGGAAGGATTTGGATATCACATATCATGCTATAGGAAGGGTCTCAGGTTTTTTATTAGAAACATTGAGATATCACATCTCATGCTATAGGAAGGGTCTCAGGTTTGGAAGGGGAAGGATTTGGATATCATATCTCATGTTATAGGGCGGGTCCCGGGTTTGGTATTAGAAGCATTGAGATATCACATCTCATGGTATAGGAAGGGTCTCAGGATTGGAATGGGAAGGAGTTGGATATCACATCTCATCCAATAGGAAGGGTCTCAGGTTTGGAATGGGAAGGAATTGGATATCACATCATGTTATAGGAAGGATCTCAGGATTGGAATGGGAAGGATTTGGATATCCCTTCTCATGCTATAGGAAGTGTCTCAGGTTGGAATGGGAAGGAGTTGGATATCACATCTCGTTATAGGAAGGGTCTCAGGATTGGAATGGGAAGGAGTTTGATATCACATCTCGAGCTATAGGAAGGGTCTCAGGTTTGGGAAGGGAAGGATTCGGATTTCACATCTCCTTATAGGATGGTTCTCATGTTTGTTTTTAGAAGCATTGAGATATCAAATCTCATGCTATTGGAAGGGTCTCAGGTTTGGAATGGGAAGGAGTTGGATATCACATCTCATGTTATAGGAAGGATCTCAGGTTTGGTATTAGAAGCATTGAGATATCACATCTCATGCTATAGGAAGGGTCTCAGGATTGGAATGGGAAGGATTTGGATATCACATCTCATGCTAAAGGAAGGGTCTCAGGTTTGGAAGGGGAAGGATTTGGATATCATATCTCATGTTATAGGGCGGGTCCCAGGTTTGGTATTAGAAGAATTGAGATATCACATCTCATGGTATAGGAAGGGTCTCAGGATTTGAATGGGAAGGAGTTGGATATCACATCTCATCCAATAGGAAGGGTCTCAGGTTTGGAATGGAAAGGAATTGGATATCACATCATGTTATAGGAAGGATCTCAGGATTGGAATGGGAAGGATTTGGATATCCCTCTCATGCTATAGGAAGTGTCTCAGGTTGGAATGGGAAGGTGTTGGATATCACATTTCGTTATAGGAAGGGTCTCAGGATTGGAATGGGAAGGATTTGGATATCACATCTCTTGCTATAGGAAGGGTCTCAGGTTTTTTATTAGAAACATTGAGCTATCACATCTCATGCTATAGGAAGGGTTTCAGGATTGGAATGGGAAGGATTTGGATATCACATCTCATGCTAAAGGAAGGGTCTCAGGTTTGGAAGGGGAAGGATTTGGATATCATATCTCATGTTATAGGACGGGTCCCATGTTTGGTATTAGAAGCATTGAGATATCACATCTCATGCTATAGGAGGAGTCTCAGGATTGGAATGGGAAGGAGTTGGATATCACGTCTCATGTTATTCGAAGGGTCTCAGGATTGGAATGGCAAGGAGTTGGATATCACATCTCATGCTAAAGGAAGGGTCTCAGGTTTGATAGAAGCATTGAGATATCACATCTCATGCTATAGGAAGGAACTCAGGATTGCAATGGGAAGGAGTTGGATATCACATCTCATGCCATAGGATGGGTCATCAGGTTTGGTATAAGCATTGAGATATCACATCTCTGCTATCGGAAGGGTCTCAGGATAGGAATGGGAAGGACTTAGATATCACATCTCATACTATAGGGAGGGTCTCAGTTTTGATATTAGAAGCATTGAGATATCACATCTCATGCTATCGGAAGGGTCTCAGGATTGGAATGGGATGGAGTTGGATATCACATCTCAAGCTATCTCGGGATTGGAATGGGAAGGAGTTTGATATCACATCTCAAGCTATAGGAAGGGTCTCAGGTTTGGAAGGGGAAGGATTTGGATCTCACATCTCATGTTTTAGGACGGGTCTCAGGTTTGGTATTTGAAGCTTTGAGATATCACATCTCATGGTATAGGAAGGGTCTCAGGATTGGAATGGGAAGGAGTTGGCTATCACATCTCAAGCTATCTCAGGATTGGAATGGGAAGGAGTTTGATATCACATCTCAATCTATAGGAAGGGTCTCAGGTTTGGAAAGGGAAGGATTTGGATTTCACATCTCATGTTATAGGATGGTTCTCATGTTTGGTTTTAGTAGCATTGAGATATCACATCTCATGCTATCGGAAGGGTCTCAGGTTTGGAAAGGGAAGGATTTGGAGTTCACATGTTATAGGATGGTTCTCAGGTTTGGTTTTAGAAGCATTAAGATATAACATCTCATGCTATAGGAAGGGTCTCAGGTTTGGAATGGGAAGGAGTTGATATCACATCTCATGCTAAAGGAAAGGTCTCAGGTTTGGAAGGGGAAGGATTTGGATCTCACATCTCATGTTTTAGGACGGGTCTCAGGTTTGGTATTAGAAGCATTGAAATATCACATCTCATGGTATAGGAAGGGTCTCAGGATTGGAATGGGAAGGAGTTGGATATCACATTGAATGGGAAGGAGTTTGATATCACATCTCAAGCTATAGGAAGGGTCTCAGCTTTGGAAAGGGAATGATTTGGATTTCACATCTCATGTTATAGGATGGTTCTCATGTTTGTTTTTAGAAGCATTGAGATATCAAATCTCATGCTATTGGAAGGGTCTCAGGTTTGGAATGGGAAGGAGTTGGATATCACATCTCATGTTATAGGAAGGATCTCAGGTTTGGTATTAGAAGCATTGAGATATCACATCCCATGCTATAGGAAGGGTTTCAGGATTGGAATGGGAAGGATTTGGATATCACATCTCATGCTAAAGGAAGGGTCTCAGGTTTGGAAGGGGAAGGATTTGGATATCATATCTCATGTTATAGGGCGGGTCCCAGGTTTGGTATTAGAAGCATTGAGATATCACATCTCATGCTATAGGAAGGGTCTCAGGATTGGAATGTGAAGGATTTGGATATCACATCATACTAAAGTTAGGGTCTCAGGTTTGGTATAAGCATTGAGATATCACATCTCTGCTATCGGAAGGGTCTCAGGATTGGATTGGGAAGGAGTTGGATATCCCTTCTCATGCTATAGGAAGGGTCTCAGGTTGGAATGGGAAGGAGTTGGATATCACATCTCATGCTATAGGAAGGGTCTCAAGATTGATATGGGAAGGTTTTGGATATCACATCTCTTGCTATAGGAAGGGTCTCAGGTTTTTTATTAGAAACATTGAGATATCACATCTCATGCTATAGGAAGGGTTTCAGGATTGGAATGGGAAGGATTTGGATATCACATATCATGCTAAATGAAGGGTCTCAGGTTTGGAAGGGGAAGGATTTGGATATCATATCTCATGTTGTAGGGCGGGTCCCGGGTTTGGTATTAGAAGCATTGAGATATCACATCTCATGGTATAGGAAGGGTCTCAGGATTGGAATGGGAAGGAGTTGGATATCACATCTCATCCAATAGGAAGGGTCTCAGGTTTGGAATGGGAAGGAATTGGATATCACATCATGTTATAGGAAGGATTGGTATGGGAAGGATTTGGATATCCCTTCTCATGCTATAGGAAGGGTCTCAGGATTGGAATGGGAAGGATTTGGATATCACATCTCTTGCTATAGGAAGGGTCTCAGGTTTTTTATTAGAAACATTGAGCTATCACATCTCATGCTATAGGAAGGGTTTCAGGATTGGAATGGGAAGGATTTGGATATCACATCTCATGCTAAAGGAAGGGTCTCAGGTTTGGAAGGGGAAGGATTTGGATATCACATCTCATGTTATAGGACGGGTCCCAGGTTTGGTATTAGAAGCATTGAGATATCACATCTCATGCTATAGGAGGAGTCTCAGGATTGGAATGGGAAGGAGTTGGATATCACGTCTCATGTTATAGGAAGGGTCTCAGGATTGGAATGGCAAGGAGTTGGATATCACATCTCATGCTATAGGGAGGGTCTCAGGTTTGATATTAGAAGCATTGAGATATCACATCTCATGCTATCGGAAGGGTCTCAGGATTGGAATGGGAAGGAGTTGGATATCACATATGCTAAAGGAAAGGTCTCAGGTTTGGAAGGGGAAGGATTTGGATCTCACATCTCATGTTTTAGGACGGGTCTCGGGTTTGGTATTAGAAGCCTTGAGATATCACATCTCATGGTATAATAAGGGTCTCAGGATTGGAATGGGAAGGAGTTCGATATCACATCTCAAGCTATCTCAGGATTGGAATGGGAAGGAGTTTGATATCACATCTCGGGCTATAGGAAGGGTCTCAGGTTTGGGAAGGGAAGGATTCGGATTTCACATCTCGTTATAGGATGGTTCTCATGTTTGTTTTTAGAAGCATTGAGATATCAAATCTCATGCTATTGGAAGGGTCTCAGGTTTGGAATGGGAAGGAGTTGGATATCACATCTCATGTTATAGGAAGGATCTCAGGTTTGGTATTAGAAGCATTGAGATATCAAATCTCATGCTATAGGAAGGGTCTCAGGATTGGAATGTGAAGGATTTAGATATCACATCATACTAAAGGTAGGGTCTCAGGTTTGGTATAAGCATTGAGATATCACATCTCTGCTATCGGAAGGGTCTCAGGATTGGATTGGGAAGGGGTTGGATATCCCTTCTCATGCTATAGGAAGGGTCTCAGGTTGGAATGGGAAGGAGTTGGATATCACATCTCGTTATAGGAAGGGTCTCAGGATTGGAATGGGAAGGATTTGGATATCACATCTCTTGCTATAGGAAGGGTCTCAGGTTTTTTATTAGAAACATTGAGCTATCACATCTCATGCTATAGGAAGGGTTTCAGGATTGGAATGGGAAGGATTGGATATCACATCTCATGCTAAAGGAAGGGTCTCAGTTTTGGAAGGGGAAGGATTTGGATATCATATCTCATGTTATAGGGCGGGTCCCGGGTTTGGTATTAGAAGCATTGAGATATCACATCTCATGGTATAGGAAGGGTCTCAGGATTGGAATGGGAAGGAGTTGGATATCACATCTCATCCAATAGGAAGGGTCTCAGGTTTGGAATGGGAAGGAATTGGATATCACATCATGTTATAGGAAGGATCTCAGGATTGGAATGGGAAGGATTTGGATATCCCTTCTCATGCTATAGGAAGTGTCTCAGGTTGGAATGGGAAGGAGTTGGATATCACATCTCGTTATAGGAAGGGTCTCAGGATTGGAATGGGAAGGAGTTTGATATCACATCTCGAGCTATAGGAAGGGTCTCAGGTTTGGGAAGGGAAGGATTCGGATTTCACATCTCCTTATAGGATGGTTCTCATGTTTGTTTTTAGAAGCATTGAGATATCAAATCTCATGCTATTGGAAGGGTCTCAGGTTTGGAATGGGAAGGAGTTGGATATCACATCTCATGTTATAGGAAGGATCTCAGGTTTGGTATTAGAAGCATTGAGATATCAAATCTCATGCTATAGGAAGGGTCTCAGGATTGGAATGTGAAGGATTTAGATATCACATCATACTAAAGGTAGGGTCTCAGGTTTGGTATAAGCATTGAGATATCACATCTCTGCTATCGGAAGGGTCTCAGGATTGGATTGGGAAGGGGTTGGATATCCCTTCTCATGCTATAGGAAGGGTCTCAGGTTGGAATGGGAAGGAGTTGGATATCACATCTCATGCTATAGGAAGGGTCTCAAGATTGAAATGGGAAGGTTTTGGATATCACATCTCTTGCTATAGGAAGGGTCTCAGGTTTTTTATTAGAAACATTGAGATATCACATCTCATGCTATAGGAAGGGTTTCAGGATTGGAATGGGAAGGATTTGGATATCACATATCATGCTAAAAGAAGGGTCTCAGGTTTGGAAGGGGAAGGATTTGGATATCATATCTCATGTTATAGGGCGGGTCCCAGGTTTGTTATTAGAAGCATTGAGATATCACATCTCATGGTATAGGAAGGGTCTCAGGATTGGAATGGGAAGGAGTTGGATATCACATCTCATCCAATAGGAAGGGTCTCAGGTTTGGAATGGGAAGGAATTGGATATCACATCATGTTATAGGAAGGATCTCAGGATTGGAAAGGGAAGGATTTGGATATCCCTTCTCATGCTATAGGAAGTGTTTCAGGTTGGAATGGGAAGGAGTTGGATATCACATCTCGTTATAGGAAGGGTCTCAGGATTGGAATGGGAAGGATTTGGATATCACATCTCTTGCTATAGGAAGGGTCTCAGGTTTTTTATTAGAAACATTGAGCTATCACATCTCATGCTATAGGAAGGGTTTCAGGATTGGAATGGGAAGGATTGGATATCACATCTCATGCTAAAGGAAGGGTCTCAGTTTTGGAAGGGGAAGGATTTGGATATCATATCTCATGTTATAGGGCGGGTCCCATGTTTGGTATTAGAAGCATTGAGATATCACATCTCATGCTATAGGAGGAGTCTCAGGATTGGAATGGGAAGGAGTTGGATATCACGTCTCATGTTATAGGAAGGGTCTCAGAATTGGAATGGCAAGGAGTTGGATATCACATCTCATGCTAAAGGAAGGGTCTCAGGTTTGATAGAAGCATTGAGATATCACATCTCATGCTATAGGAAGGAACTCAGGATTGCAATGGGAAGGAGTTGGATATCACATCTCATGCCATAGGATGGGTCATCAGGTTTGGTATAAGCATTGAGATATCACATCTCTGCTATCGGAAGGGTCTCAGGATGGGAATGGGAAGGACTTAGATATCACATCTCATACTATAGGGAGGGTCTCAGTTTTGATATTAGAAGCATTGAGCTATCACATCTCATGCTATCGGAAGGGTCTCAGGATTGGAATGGGATGGAGTTGGATATCACATCTCAAGCTATCTCGGGATTGGAATGGGAAGGAGTTTGATATCACATCTCAAGCTATAGGAAGGGTCTCAGGTTTGGAAGGGGAAGGATTTGGATCTCACATCTCATGTTTTAGGACGGGTCTCAGGTTTGGTATTAGAAGCATTGAGATATCACATCTCATGGTATAGGAAGGGTCTCAGGATTGGAATGGGAAGGAGTTGGCTATCACATCTCAAGCTATCTCAGGATTGGAATGGGAAGGAGTTTGATATCACATCTCAAGCTATAGGAAGGGTCTCAGGTTTGGAAAGGGAAGGATTTGGATTTCACATCTCATGTTATAGGATGGTTCTCATGTTTGGTTTTAGTAGCATTGAGATATCACATCTCATGCTATCGGAAGGGTCTCAGGTTTGGAAAGGGAAGGATTTGGAGTTCACATGTTATAGGATGGTTCTCAGGTTTGGATTTAGAAGAATTAAGATATAACATCTCATGCTATAGGAAGGGTCTCGGGTTTGGAATGGGAAGGAGTTGATATCACATCTCATGCTAAAGGAAAGGTCTCAGGTTTGGAAGGGGAAGGATTTGGATCGCACATCTCATGTTTTAGGACGGGTCTCAGATTTGGTATTAGAAGCATTGAAATATCACATCTCATGGTATAGGAAGGGTCTCAGGATTGGAATGGGAAGGAGTTGGATAACACATTGAATGGGAAGGAGTTTGATATCACATCTCAAGCTATAGGAAGGGTCTCAGGTTTGGAAAGGGAATGATTTGGATTTCACATCTCATGTTATAGGATGGTTCTCATGTTTGGTTTTAGAAACATTGAGATATCACATCTCATGCTATCGGAAGGGTCTCAGGTTTGGAATGGGAAGGAGTTTGATATCACATCTCATGTTACAGGAAGGATCTCAGGTTTGGTATTAGAAGCATTGAGATATCACATCTCATGCTATAGGAAGGGTCTCAGGATTGGAATCGGAAGGAGTTGTATATGACATCTCATGCCATAGGAAGGGTCTCAGGTTTGGTATAAGCATTGAGATATCACATCTCTGCTATCGGAAGGGTCTCAGGATTGGAATGGGAAGGAGTTGGATATCCCATCTTGTTATAGGAAGGGTCTCAGGTTTGGTATTAGAAGCATTGAGATATCACATCTCATGCTATAGGAAGGGTCTAAGGTTTGGAAAGGGGAAGGATTTGGGTATCACATCTCATGTTATAGGACCGGTCTCAGGTTTGGTATTAGAAGCATTGAGATATCAAGTCTCATGGTATAGGACGGGTCTCAGAATTGGAATGGGAAGGAGTTGGATATCACATCTCAAGCTATAGAAAGGGTCTCAGGATTGGAATGGGAAGGAGTTTGATATCACATCTCATGCCATGGTATGGGTCTCAGGTTTTGTAGAAGCATTGGGATATCAAATCACATGCTATAGGCAGGGTCTAAGGTTGGAATGGGAAGGAGTTGGATATCACATCTCATGTTTTAGGACGGGTCTCAGATTTGGTATTAGAAGCATTGAAATATCACATCTCATGGTATAGGAAGGGTCTCAGGATTGGAATGGGAAGGAGTTGGATAACACATTGAATGGGAAGGAGTTTGATATCACATCTCAAGCTATAGGAAGGGTCTCAGGTTTGGAAAGGGAATGATTTGGATTTCACATCTCATGTTATAGGATGGTTCTCATGTTTGGTTTTAGAAACATTGAGATATCACATCTCATGCTATCGGAAGGGTCTCAGGTTTGGAATGGGAAGGAGTTTGATATCACATCTCATGTTATAGGAAGGATCTCAGGTTTGGTATTAGAAGCATTGAGATATCACATCTCATGCTATAGGAAGGGTCTCAGGATTGGACTCGGAAGGAGTTGTATATGACATCTCATGCCATAGGAAGGGTCTCAGGTTTGGTATAAGCATTGAGATATCACATCTCTGCTATCGGAAGGGTCTCAGGATTGGAATGGGAAGGAGTTGGATATCCCATCTTGTTATAGGAAGGGTCTCAGGTTTGGTATTAGAAGCATTGAGATATCACATCTCATGCTATAGGAAGGGTCTAAGGTTTGGAAAGGGGAAGGATTTGGGTATCACATCTCATGTTATAGGACCGGTCTCAGGTTTGGTATTAGAAGCATTGAGATATCAAGTCTCATGGTATAGGAAGGGTCTCAGAATTGGAATGGGAAGGAGTTGGATATCACATCTCAAGCTATAGAAAGGGTCTCAGGATTGGAATGGGAAGGAGTTTGATATCACATCTCATGCCATGGTATGGGTCTCAGGTTTTGTAGAAGCATTGGGATATCAAATCACATGCTATAGGCAGGGTCTAAGGTTGGAATGGGAAGGAGTTGGATATCACATCTCATGTTATAGGAAGGGTCTCAGGATTGGAATGGGAAGGACTTGGATATCACATCTCATTCTATAGGAAGGCTCTCAGGGTTGGAAGGGGAAGGAGTTGGATATCACATTTCATGTTAGAGGTAGGATCTCAGGTTTGGTATTAGATGCATTGAGATATCACATCTCATGCCATCAGAAGGGTCTCAGGATTGGAATGGGAAGGAGTTGGATATCACATCTCATGCTAAAGTGAGGGTCTAAGGTTTGGAAGGGGAAGGATTTGGACATCACATCTCATGTTATAGGAAGGATCTCAGGTTTGGTATTAGAATCATTGAGATATCACATCTCATGCTATCGGAAGGGTCTCAGGATTGGAATGGGAAGGACTTGGATATCACATCTGATGTTATAGGAAGGGTCTCAGGTTTGGTATTAGAAGCATTGAGATATCACATCTCATGCTATAGGAAGGGTCTCAGGAATGGAATGGGAAGGACTTGGATATCACATCTCATGATACAGGAAGGGTCTAAGGTTTGGAAGGGGAAGGATTTGGATATCACATCTCATGTTATTGGACCGGTCTCAGGTTTGGTATTAGAAGCATTGAGATATCAAGTCTCATGGTATAGGATGGGAGTTTGATATCACATCTCATGCCATGGTATGGGTCTCAGGTTTTGTAGAAGCATTGGGATATCACATCTCATGCTATCGGAAGGGTATCAGGATTGGATTTGGAAGGAGTTGGATATCCCATCTCATGCTATAGGAAGGGTCTCAGGATTGGAATGGGAAGGACTTGGATATCACATCTCATGTTGTAGGAAGGCTCTCAGGTTTGGAAAGGGAAGGAGTTGGATATCACATTTCATGTTAGAGGTAGGATCTCAGGTTTGGTATTAGAGGCATTGAGATATCACATCTCATGCTATCAGAAGGGTATCAGGATTGGAATGGGAAGGAGTTGGATATCACATCACATGCTAAAGGGAGGGTCTCAGGTTTGGAAGGGGAAGGATTTGGATATCACATCTTATGTTATAGGAAGGATCTCAGGTTTGGTATTAGAAGCATTGAGATATCACATCTCATGCTATCGGAAGGATCTCAGGTTTGGTATTAGAAGCATTGAGATATCACATCTCATGCTATAGGAAGGGTCTCAGGATTGGAATGGGAAGGAGTTGGATATCACATCTCATGTTATAGGAAGGATCTCAGGTTTGGTATTAGAAGCATATAGATATCACATCTCATGCTATAGGAAGGGTCTCATGATTGGAATGGGAAGGAGTTGGATATCACATCTCATGCTAAAGGAAGGGTCTCAGTTTTGGTAGAAGCATTGCGATATCACATCTCATGCTATAGGAAGGGTCTCAGGATTGGAATCGGAAGGAGTTGGATATCACATCTCATGCTATAGGAAGGGTCTCAGGTTTGATATACGCATTGAAATATCACATCTCTGCTATCGGAAGGGTCTCAGGATTGGAATGGGTAGGACTTAGATATCACATCTCATGCTATAGGGAGGGTCTCAGTTTTGATATCAGAAGCATTGAGATTTCACATCTCATGCTATCGGAAGGGTCTCAGGATTGGAATGGGAGGAGCTGGATATCACATCTCATGCTAAAGGAAGGGTCTCAGGTTTGGAAGGGGAAGGATTTGGATATCACATCTCATGTTATAGGAGGGGTCTCAGGTTTGGTATTAGAAGCATTGTGATATCACATCTCATGCTATAGGAAGTGTCTCAGGATTGGAATGGGAAGGAGTTGGATATCACATCTCATGCTATAGGAAGGGTTTCAGGTTTGGTAGAAGCATTGAGATATCACATCTCATGCTATAGGAAGAGTCTCAGGTTTGGGAAGGGAAGGATTTGGATTTCACATCTCATGTTATAGGATGGTTCTCATGTTTGGTTTTTGAAGCATTGAGATATCACATCTCATGCTATCGGAAGGGTCTCAGGTTTGGAATGGGAAGGAGTTGGATATCACATCTCATGTTATAGGAAGGATCTCAGGTTTGGTATTAGAAGCATTGAGATATCACATCTCATGCTATAGGAAGGGTCTCCGGATTGGAATGTGAAGGATTTGGATATCACATCTCATGTTATAGGAAGGGTCTCAGGATTGGAATGGCAAGGAGTTGGATATCACATCTCATGCTAAAGGAAGGGTCTCAGTTTTGATAGAAGCTTTGGGATATCACATCTCATGCTATAGGAAGGAACTCAGGATTGGAATGGGAAGGAGTTGGATATCACGTCTCATGTTATAGGAAGGGTCTCAGGATTGGAATGGCAAGGAGTTGGATATCACATCTCATGCTAAAGGAAGGGTCTCAGGTTTGATAGAAGCATTGAGATATCACATCTCATGCTATAGGAAGGAACTCAGGATTGGAATGGGAAGGAGTTGGATATCACATCTCATGCCATAGGAAGGGTTATCCGGTTTGGTATAAGCATTGAGATATCACATCTCTGCTATCGGAAGGGTCTCAGGATAGGAATGGGAAGGTCTTAGATATCAAATCTCATACTATAGGGAGGGTCCCAGTTTTGATATTAGAAACATTGAGCTATCACATCTCATGCTATCGGAAGGGTCTCAGGATTGGAATGGGATGGAGTTGGATATCACATCTCAAGCTATCTCAGGTTTGGAAGGGGAAGGATTTGGATCTCATATCTCATGTTTTAGGACGGGTCTCAGGTTTGGTATTAGAAGCATTGAGATATCACATCTCATGGTATAGGAAGGGTCTCAGAATTGGAATGGGAAGGAGTTGGCTATCACATCTCAAGCTATCTCAGGATAGGAATGGGAAGGAGTTTGATATCACATCTCAAGCTATAGGAAGGGTCTCAGGTTTGGAAAGGGAAGGATTTGGATTTCACATCTCATGTTATAGGATGGTTCTCATGTTTGGGTTTTAGTAGCATTGAGATATCACATCTCATGCTATCGGAAGGGTCTCAGGTTTGGAAAGGGAAGGATTTGGATTTCACATGTTATAGGATGGTTCTCAGGTTTGGTTTTAGAAGCATTGAAATATCACATCTCATGCTATCGGAAGGGTCTCAGGATTGGAATGGGACGGAGTTGGATATCACTTTGAATGGGAAGGAGTTTGATATCACATCTCATGCTATAGGAAGGGTTTCAGGTTTGGTAGAAGCATTGAGATATCACATCTCATGCTATTGGAAGAGTCTCAGGTTTGGGAAGGGAAGGATTTGGATTTCACATCTCATGTTATAGGATGGTTCTCATGTTTGGTTTTTGAAGCATTGAGATATCACATCTCATGCTATCGGAAGGGTCTCAGGTTTGGAATTGGAAGGAGTTGGATATCACATCTCATGTTATAGGAAGGATCTCAGGTTTGGTATTAGAAGCATTGAGATATCACATCTCATGCTATAGGAAGCGTCTCAGGATTGGAATGGGAAGGACTTGGATGTCACATCTCATGCTATAGGGAGGGTCTCAAGTTTGATATCAGAAGCTTTGAGATAACAAATCTCATGATATCGGAAGGGTCTCAGGATTGGAATGTGAAGGAGTTGGATATCACATCTCATGATAAAGGAAGGGTCTAAGGTTTGGAAGGGGAAGGATTTGGATATCACATCTCATGTTATAGGACGGGTCTCAGGTTTGGTATTAGAAGCATTGCGATATCAAGTCTCATGGTATAGGAGGGTTTCAGAATTGGAATGGGAAGGAGTTGGATATCACATCTCAAGCTATAGGAAGGGTCTCAGGTTTGGTAGAAGCATTGGGATATCACATCTCATGCTATCGGAAGGGTCTCAGGTTGGATTGGGAAGGATTTGGATATCACATCTCATGTTATAGGAAGGATCTCAGGTTTGGTATTAGAAGCATTGAGATATCACATCTCATGCTATAGGAAGGGTCTCAGGATTGGAATGGGAAGGAGTTTGATATCACATCTCAAGCTATAGGAAGGGTCTCAGGTTTGGAAAGGGAAGGATTTGGATTTCACATCTCATGTTATAGGATGGTTCTCATGTTTGGTTTTAGTAGCATTGAGATATCACATCTCATGCTATCGGAAGGGTCTCAGGTTTGGAAAGAGAAGGATTTGGAGTTCACATGTTATAGGATGGTTCTCAGGTTTGGATTTAGAAGAATTAAGATACAACATCTCATGCTATAGGAAGGGTCTCAGGTTTGGAATGGGAAGGAATTGATATCACATCTCATGCTAAAGGAAAGGTCTCAGGTTTGGAAGGGGAAGGATTTGGATCTCACATCTCATGTTTTAGGACGGGTCTCAGGTTTGGTATTAGAAGCATTGAAATATCACATCTCATGGTATAGGAAGGGTCTCAGGATTGGAATGGGAAGGAGTTGGATAACACATTGAATGGGAAGGAGTTTGATATCACATCTCAAGCTATAGGAAGGGTCTCAGGTTTGGAAAGGGAATGATTTGGATTTCACATCTCATGTTATAGGATGGTTCTCATGTTTGGTTTTAGAAGCATTGAGATATCACATCTCATGCTATCGGAAGGGTCTCAGTTTTGGAATGGGAAGGAGTTTGATATCACATCTCATGTTATAGGAAGGATCTCAGGTTTGGTTTTAGAAGCATTGAGATATCACATCTCATGCTATAGGAAGGGTCTAAGGTTTGGAAAGGGGAAGGATTTGGGTATCACATCTCATGTTATAGGACCGGTCTCAGGTTTGGTATTAGAAGCATTGAGATATCAAGTCTCATGGTATAGGACGGGTCTCAGAATTGGAATGGGAAGGAGTTGGATATCACATCTCAAGCTATAGAAAGGGTCTCAGGATTGGAATCGGAAGGAGTTGTATATGACATCTCATGCCATAGGAAGGGTCTCAGGTTTTTTATAAGCATTGAGATATCACATCTCTGCTATCGGAAGGGTCTCAGGATTGGAATGGGAAGGAGTTGGATATCCCATCTTGTTATAGGAAGGGTCTCAGGTTTGGTATTAGAAGCATTGCGATATCACATCTCATGCTATAGGAAGGGTCTAAGGTTTGGAAAGGGGAAGGATTTGGGTATCACATCTCATGTTATAGGACCGGTCTCAGGTTTGGTATTAGAAGCATTGAGATATCAAGTCTCATGGTATAGGACGGGTCTCAGAATTGGAATGGGAAGGAGTTGGATATCACATCTCAAGCTATAGAAAGGGTCTCAGGATTGGAATGGGAAGGAGTTTGATATCACATCTCATGCCATGGTATCGGTCTCAGGTTTTGTAGAAGCATTGGGATATCAAATCACATGCTATAGGCAGGGTCTAAGGTTGGAATGGGAAGGAGTTGGATATCACATCTCATGTTATAGGAAGGGTCTCAGGATTGGAATGGGAAATACTTGGATATCACATCTCATTCTATAGGAAGGCTCTCAGGGTTGGAAGGGGAAGGAGTTGGATATCACATTTCATGTTAGAGGTAGGATCTCAGGTTTGGTATTAGAGGCATTCAGATATCACATCTCATGCCATCAGAAGGGTCTCAGGATTGGAATGGGAAGGAGTTGGATATCACATCTCATGCTAAAGGGAGGGTCTAAGGTTTGGAAGGGGAAGGATTTGGACATCACATCTCATGTTATAGGAAGGATCTCAGGTTTGGTATTAGAAGCATTGAGATATCACATCTCATGCTATCGGAAGGGTCTCAGGATTGGAATGGGAAGGACTTGGATATCACATCTCATGTTATAGGAAGGGTCTCAGGTTTGGTATTAGAAGCATTGAGATATCACATCTCATGCTATAGGAAGGGTCTCAGGAATGGAATGGGAAGGACTTGGATATCACATCTCATGATACAGGAAGGGTCTAAGGTTTGGAAGGGGAAGGATTTGGATATCACATCTCATGTTATTGGACGGTCTCAGGTTTGGTATTAGAAGCATTGAGATATCAAGTCTCATGGTATAGGACGGAAGTTTGATATCACATCTCATGCCATGGTATGGGTCTCAGGTTTTGTAGAAGCATTGGGATATCACATCTCATGCTATCGGAAGGGTATCAGGATTGGATTTGGAAGGAGTTGGATATCCCATCTCATGCTATAGGAAGGGTCTCAGGATTGGATTTGGAAGGAGTTGGATATCCCATCTCATGCTATCAGAAGGGTCTCAGGATTGGAATAGGAAGGAGTTGGATATCCCATCTTGTTATAGGAAGAGTCTCAGGTTTGGTATTAGAAGCATTGAGATATCACATCTCATGCTATAGGAAGGGTCTAAGGTTTGGAAAGGGGAAGGATTTGGGTATCACATCTCATGTTATAGGACCGGTCTCAGGTTTGGTATTAGAAGCATTGAGATATCAAGTCTCATGGTATAGGACGGGTCTCAGAATTGGAATGGGAAGGAGTTGGATATCACATCTCAAGCTATAGAAAGGGTCTCAGGATTGGAATGGGAAGGAGTTTGATATCACATCTCATGCCATGGTATGGGTCTCAGGTTTTGTAGAAGCATTGGGATATCAAATCACATGCTATAGGCAGGGTCTAAGGTTGGAATGGGAAGGAGTTGGATATCACATCTCATGTTATAGGAAGGGTCTCAGGATTGGAATGGGAAGGACTTGGATATCACATCTCATTCTATAGGAAGGCTCTCAGGGTTGGAAGGGGAAGGAGTTGGATATCACATTTCATGTTAGAGGTAGGATCTCAGGTTTGGTATTAGAGGCATTGAGATACCACACATCTCATGCCATCAGAAGGGTCTCAGGATTGGAATGGGAAGGAGTTGGATATCACATCTCATGCTAAAGGGAGGGCCTAAGGTTTGGAAGGGGAAGAATTTGGACATCACATCTCATGTTATAGGAAGGATCTCAGGTTTGGTATTAGAAGCATTGAGATATCACATCTCATGCTATCGGAAGGGTCTCAGGATTGGAATGGGAAGGACTTGGATATCACATCTCATGTTATAGGAAGGGTCTCAGGTTTGGTATTAGAAGCATTGAGATATCACATCTCATGCTATAGGAAGGGTCTCAGGAATGGAATGGGAAGGACTTGGATATCACATCTCATGATACAGGAAGGGTCTAAGGTTTGGAAGGGGAAGGATTTGGATATCACATCTCATGTTATTGGACCGGTCTCAGGTTTGGTATTAGAAGCATTGAGATATCAAGTCTCATGGTATAGGACGGAAGTTTGATATCACATCTCATGCCATGGTATGGGTCTCAGGTTTTGTAGAAGCATTGGGATATCACATCTCATGCTATCGGAAGGGTATCAGGATTGGATTTGGAAGGAGTTGGATATCCCATCTCATGCTATAGGAAGGGTCTCAGGATTGGAATGGGAAGGACTTGGATATCACATCTCATGTTGTAGGAAGGCTCTCAGGTTTGGAAAGGGAAGGAGTTGGATATCACATTTCATGTTAGAGGTAGGATCTCAGGTTTGGTATTAGAGGCATTGAGATATCACATCTCATGCTATCAGAAGGGTATCAGGATTGGAATGGGAAGGAGTTGGATATCACATCGCATGCTAAAGGGAGGGTCTCAGGTTTGGAAGGGGAAGGATTTGGATATCACATCTTATGTTATAGGAAGGATCTCAGGTTTGGTATTAGAAGCATTGATATATCACATCTCATGCTATCGGAAGGATCTCAGGTTTGGTATTAGAAGCATTGAGATATCACATCTCATGCTATAGGAAGGGTCTCAGGATTGGAATGGGAAGGAGTTGGATATCACATCTCATGTTATAGGAAGGATCTCAGGTTTGGTATTAGAAGCATATAGATATCACATCTCATGCTATAGGAAGGGTCTCATGATTGGAATGGGAAGGAGTTGGATATCACATCTCATGCTAAAGGAAGGGTCTCAATTTTGGTAGAAGCATTGCGAAATCACATCTCATGCTATAGGAAGGGTCTCAGGATTGGAATCGGAAGGAGTTGGATATCACATCTCATGCTATAGGAAGGGTCTCAGGTTTGGTATAAGCATTGAAATATCACATCTCTGCTATCGGAAGGGTCTCAGGATTGGAATGGGAAGGACTTAGATATCACATCTCATGCTATACGGAGGGGCTCGGTTTTGATATCAAAAGCATTGAGATTTCACAGCTCATGCTATCGGAAGGGTCTCAGGATTGGAATGGGAGGAGCTGGATATCACATCTCATGCTAAAGGAAGGGTCTCAGGTTTGGAAGGGGAAGGATTTGGATATCACATCTCATGTTATAGGAGGGGTCTCAGGTTTGGTATTAGAAGCATTGTGATATCACATCTCATGCTATAGGAAGTGTCTCAGGATTGGAATGGGAAGGAGTTGGATATCACATCTCATGCTATAGGAAGGGTTTCAGGTTTGGTAGAAGCATTGAGATATCACATCTCATGCTATAGGAAGAGTCTCAGGTTTGGGAAGGGAAGGATTTGGATTTCACATCTCATGTTATAGGATGGTTCTCATGTTTGGTTTTTGAAGCATTGAGATATCACATCTCATGCTATCGGAAGGGTCTCAGGTTTGGAATGGGAAGGAGTTGGATATCACATCTCATGTTATAGGAAGGATCTCAGGTTTGGTATTAGAAGCATTGAGATATCACATCTCATGCTATAGGAAGGGTCTCCGGATTGGAATGTGAAGGGTTTGGATATCACATCTCATGTTATAGGAAGGGTCTCAGGATGGGAATGGCAAGGAGTTGGATATCACATCTCATGCTAAAGGAAGGGTCTCAGTTTTGATAGAAGCATTGAGATATCACATCTCATGCTGTAGGAAGGAACTCAGGATTGGAATGGGAAGGAGTTGGATATCACGTCTCATGTTATAGGAAGGGTCTCAGGATTGGAATGGCAAGGAGTTGGATATCACATCTCATGCTAAAGGAAGGGTCTCAGGTTTGATAGAAGCATTGAGATATCACATCTCATGCTATAGGAAGGAACTCAGGATTGGAATGGGAAGGAGTTGGATATCACATCTCAAGCCATAGGAAGGGTTATCAGGTTTGGTATAAGCATTGAGATATCACATCTCTGCTATCGGAAGGGTCTCAGGATAGGAATGGGAAGGACTTAGATATCACATCTCATACTATAGGGAGGGTCCCAGTTTTGATATTAGAAGCATTGAGCTATCACATCTCATGCTATCGGAAGGGTCTCAGGATTGGTATGGGATGGAGTTGGATATCACATCTCAAGCTATCTCAGGATTGGAATGGGAAGGAGTTTGATATCACATCTCAAGCTATAGGAAGGGTCTCAGGTTTGGAAGGGGAAGGATTTGGATCTCACATCTCATGTTTAGGACGGGTCTCAGGTTTGGTATTAGAAGCATTGAGATATCACATCTCATGGTATAGGAAGGGTCTCAGGATTGGAATGGGAAGGAGTTGGCTATCACATCTCAAGCTATCTCAGGATTGGAATGGGAAGGAGTTTGATATCACATCTCAAGCTATAGGAAGGGTCTCAGGTTTGGAAAGGGAAGGATTTGGATTTCACATCTCATGTTATAGGATGGTTCTCATGTTTGGTTCTAGTAGCATTGAGATATCACATCTCATGCTATCGGAAGGGTCTCAGGTTTGGAAAGGGAAGGATTTGGTTTTCACATGTTATAGGATGGTTCTCTGGTTTGGTTTTAGAAGCATTAAGATATAACATCTCATGCTATAGGAAGGGTCTCAGGTTTGGAAGGGGAAGGATTTGGATCTCACATCTCATGTTTTAAGACGGGTCTCAGGTTTGGTATTAGAAGCATTGAAATATCACATCTCATGGTATAGGAAGGGTCTCAGGATTGGAATGGGACGGAGTTGGATATCACATTGAATGGGAAGGAGTTTGATATCACATCTCATGCTATAGGAAGGGTTTCAGGTTTGGTAGAAGTATTGAGATATCACATCTCATGCTATAGGAAGAGTCTCAGGTTTGGGAAGGGAAGGATTTGGATTTCACATCTCATGTTATAGGATGGTTCTCATGCTTGGTTTTTGAAGCATTGAGATATCACATCTCATGCTATCGGAAGGGTCTCAGGTTTGGAATTGGAAGGAGTTGGATATCACATCTCATGTTATAGGAAGGATCTCAGGTTTGGTATTAGAAGCATTGAGATATCACATCTCATGCTATAGGAAGCGTCTCAGGATTGGAATGGGAAGGACTTGGATGTCACATCTCATGCTATAGGGAGGGTCTCAAGTTTGATATCAGAAGCTTTGAGATAACAAATCTCATGATATCGGAAGGGTCTCAGGATTGGAATGTGAAGGAGTTGGATATCACATCTCATGATAAAGGAAGGGTCTAAGGTTTGGAAGGGGAAGGATTTGGATATCACATCTCATGTTATAGGACGGGTCTCAGGTTTGGTATTAGAAGCATTGCGATATCAAGTCTCGTGGTATAGGACGGAAGTTTGATATCACATCTCATGCCATGGTATGGGTCTCAGGTTTTGTAGAAGCATTGGGATATCACATCTCATGCTATCGGGAGGGTATCAGGATTGGATTTGGAAGGAGTTGGATATCCCATCTCATGCTATAGGAAGGGTCTCAGGATTGGAATGGGAAGGACTTGGATATCACATCTCATGTTGTAGGAAGGCTCTCAGGTTTGGAAAGGGAAGGAGTTGGATATCACATTTCATGTTAGAGGTAGGATCTCAGGTTTGGTATTAGAGGCATTGAGATATCACATCTCATGCTATCAGAAGGGTATCAGGATTGGAATGGGAAGGAGTTGGATATCACATCGCATGCTAAAGGGAGGGTCTCAGGTTTGGAAGGGGAAGGATTTGGATATCACATCTTATGTTATAGGAAGGATCTCAGGTTTGGTATTAGAAGCATTGAGATATCACATCTCATGCTATCGGAAGGATCTCAGGTTTGGTATTAGAAGCATTGAGATATCACATCTCATGCTATAGGAAGGGTCTCAGGATTGGAATGGGAAGGAGTTGGATATCACATCTCATGTTATAGGAAGGATCTCAGGTTTGGTATTAGAAGCATATAGATATCACATCTCATGCTATAGGAAGGGTCTCATGATTGGAATGGGAAGGAGTTGGATATCACATCTCATGCTAAAGGAAGGGTCTCAATTTTGGTAGAAGCATTGCGAAATCACATCTCATGCTATAGGAAGGGTCTCAGGATTGGAATCGGAAGGAGTTGGATATCACATCTCATGCTATAGGAAGGGTCTCAGGTTTGGTATAAGCATTGAAATATCACATCTCTGCTATCGGAAGGGTCTCAGGATTGGAATGGGAAGGACTTAGATATCACATCTCATGCTATACGGAGGGGCTCAGTTTTGATATCAAAAGCATTGAGATTTCACAGCTCATGCTATCGGAAGGGTCTCAGGATTGGAATGGGAGGAGCTGGATATCACATCTCATGCTAAAGGAAGGGTCTCAGGTCTGGAAGGGGAAGGATTTGGATATCACATCTCATGTTATAGGAGGGGTCTCAGGTTTGGTATTAGAAGCATTGTGATATCAAATCTCATGCTATAGGAAGTGTCTCAGGATTGGAATGGGAAGGAGTTGGATATCACATCTCATGCTATAGGAAGGGTTTCAGGTTTGGTAGAAGCATTGAGATATCACATCTCATGCTATAGGAAGAGTCTCAGGTTTGGGAAGGGAAGGATTTGGATTTCACATCTCATGTTATAGGATGGTTCTCATGTTTGGTTTTTGAAGCATTGAGATATCACATCTCATGCTATCGGAAGGGTCTCAGGTTTGGAATGGGAAGGAGTTGGATATCACATCTCATGTTATAGGAAGGATCTCATGTTTGGTATTAGAAGCATTGAGATATCACATCTCATGCTATAGGAAGGGTCTCCGGATTGGAATGTGAAGGGTTTGGATATCACATCTCATGTTATAGGAAGGGTCTCAGGATGGGAATGGCAAGGAGTTGGATATCACATCTCATGCTAAAGGAAGGGTCTCAGTTTTGATAGAAGCATTGAGATATCACATCTCATGCTATAGGAAGGAACTCAGGATTGGAATGGGAAGGAGTTGGATATCACGTCTCATGTTATAGGAAGGGTCTCAGGATTGGAATGGCAAGGAGTTGGATATCACATCTCATGCTAAAGGAAGGGTCTCAGGTTTGATAGAAGCATTGAGATATCACGTCTCATGCTATAGGAAGGAACTCAGGATTGGAATGGGAAGGAGTTGGATATCACATCTCAAGCCATAGGAAGGGTTATCAGGTTTGGTATAAGCATTGAGATATCACATCTCATGCTATCGGAAGGGTCTCAGGTTTGGAATTGGAAGGAGTTGGATATCACATCTCATGTTATAGGAAGGATCTCAGGTTTGGTATTAGAAGCATTGAGATATCACATCTCATGCTATAGGAAGCGTCTCAGGATTGGAATGGGAAGGACTTGGATGTCACATCTCATGCTATAGGGAGGGTCTCAAGTTTGATATCAGAAGCTTTGAGATAACAAATCTCATGATATCAGAAGGGTCTCAGGATTGGAATGTGAAGGAGTTGGATATCACATCTCATGATAAAGGAAGGGTCTAAGGTTTGGAAGGGGAAGGATTTGGATATCACATCTCATGTTATAGGACGGGTCTCAGGTTTGGTATTAGAAGCATTGCGATATCAAGTCTCATGGTATAGGAGGGTCTCAGAATTGGAATGGGAAGGAGTTGGATATCACATCTCAAGCTATAGGAAGGGTCTCAGGTTTGGTAGAAGCATTGGGATATCACATCTCATGCTATCGGAAGGGTCTCAGGTTGGAATGAGAAGGATTTGGATATCACATCTCATGTTATAGGAAGGATCTCAGGTTTGGCATTAGAAGCATTGAGATATCACATCTCATGCTATAGGAAGGGTCTCAGGATTGGAATGGGAAGGAGTTTGATATCACATCTCAAGCTATAAGAAGGGTCTCAGGAATGGAATGGGAATGAGTTTTATATGACATCTCATGCCATAGGAAGGAGCTCAGGTTTGGTATAAGCATTGAGATATCACATCTCTGCTATCGGAAGAGTGTCAGGATGGAATGGGAAGGAGTTGGATATCCCATCTCATGTTATAGGAAGGGTCTCAGGTTTGGTATTAGAAGCATTGAGATATCACATCTCATGCTATAGGAAGCGTCTCAGGATTGGAATGGGAAGGACTTGGATGTCACATCTCATGCTATAGGGAGGGTCTCAAGTTTGATATCAGAAGCTTTGAGATAAAAAATCTCATGATATCGGAAGGGTCTCAGGATTGGAATGTGAAGGAGTTTGATATCACATCTCATGATAAAGGAAGGGGCTAAGGTTTGGAAGGGGAAGGATTTGGATATCACATCTCATGTTATAGGACAGGTCTCAGGTTTGGTATTAGAAGCATTGCGATATCAAGTCTCATGGTATAGGAAGGGTCTCAGAATTGGAATGGGAAGGAGTTGGATATCACATCTCAAGCTATAGGAAGGGTCTCAGGATTGGAATGGTAAGGAGTTTGATATCACATCTCATGCCATAGTATGGGTCTCAGGTTTGGTAGAAGCATTGGGATATCACATCTCATGCTATCGGAAGGGTCTCAGGTTGGAATGGGAAGGATTTGGATATCACATCTCATGTTATAGGAAGGATCTCGGGTTTGGTATTAGAAGCATTGAGATATCACATCTCATGCTATAGGAAGGGTCTCAGGATTGGAATGGGAAGGAGTTGGATATCACATCTCATGCTATAGGAAGGGTCTCAGGAATGGAATGGGAAGGAGCTTTATATGACATCTCATGCCATAGGAAGGATCTCAGGTTTGGTATTAGAAGCATTGAGACATCACATCTCATGTTATAGGAAGGGTCTCAGGATTGGAATGGGAATGAGTTGGATATCACATCTCATCCAATAGGATGGGTCTCAGGTTTGGAATGGGAAGGAATTGGATATCACATCATGTTATAGGAAGGATCTCAGGATTGGAATGGGAAGGATTTGGATATCCCTTCTCATGCTATAGGAAGTGTCTCAGGTTGGAATGGGAAGGAGTTGGATATCACATCTCGTTATAGGAAGGGTCTCAGGATTGGAATGGGAAGGATTTGGATATCACATCTATTGCTATAGGAAGGGTCTCAGGTTTTTTATTAGAAACATTGAGCTATCACATCTCATGCTATAGAAAGGGTTTCAGGATTGGAATGGGAAGGATCTGGATATCACATCTCATGCTAAAGGAAGGGTCTCAGGTTTGGAAGGGGAAGGATTTGGATATCACATCTCATGTTATAGGACGGGTCTCAGGTTTGGTATTAGAAGCCTTGAGATATCACATCTCATGGTATAATAAGGGTCTCAGGATTCGAATGGGAAGGAGTTGGATATCACATCTCAAGCTATCTCAGGATTGGAATGGGAAGGAGTTTGATATCACATCTCGAGCTATAGGAAGGGTCTCAGGTTTGGGAAGGGAAGGATTGGGATTTCACATCTCGTTATAGGATGGTTCTCATGTTTGTTTTTAGAAGCATTGAGATATCAAATCTCATGCTATTGGAAGGGTCTCGGGTTTGGAATGGGAAGGAGTTGGATATCACATCTCATGTTATAGGAAGGATCTCAGGTTTGGTATTAGAAGCATTGAGATATCAAATATCATGCTATAGGGAGGGTCTCAGGTTTGGAAGGGGAAGGATTTGGATATCACATCTCATGTTATAGGAAGGATCTCAGGTTTGGTATTAGAAGCATTGAGATATCACATCTCATGCTATCGGAAGGATCTCAGGTTTGGTATTAGAAGCATTGAGATATCACATCTCATGCTATAGGAAGGGTCTCAGGATTGGAATGGGAAGGAGTTGGATATCACATCTCATGCTAAAGGAAGGGTCTCAGTTTTGGTAGAAGCATTGCGATATCACATCTGATGCTATAGGAAGGGTCTCAGGATTGGAATCGGAAGGAGTTGGATATCACATCTCATGCTATAGGAAGGGTCTCAGGTTTGGTATAAGCATTGAAATATCACATCTCTGCTATCGGAAGGGTCTCAGGATTGTAATGGGAAGGACTTAGATATCACATCTCATGCTATAGGGAGGGTCTCAGTTTTGATATTAGAAGCATTGAGATATCGGAAGGGTCTCAGGATTGGAATGGGAGGAGCTGGATATCACATCTCATGCTAAAGGAAGGGTCTCAGGTTTGGAAGGGGAAGGATTTGGATATCACATCTCATGGTATAGAATGGGTCTCAGGTTTGGTATTAGAAGCATTGTGATATCACATCTCATGCTATAGGAAGTGTCTCAGGATTGGAATGGGAAGGAGTTGGATATCACATCTCATGCTATAGGAAGGGTTTCAGGTTTGGTAGAAGCATTGAGATATCACATCTCATGCTATAGGAAGAGTCTCAGGTTTGGGAAGGGAAGGATTTGGATTTCACATCTCATGTTATAGGATGGTTCTTATGTTTGGATTTTGAAGCATTGAGATATCACATCTCATGCTATCGGAAGGGTCTCAGGATTGGATTGGGAAGGAGTTGGATATAACATCTCATGTTATAGGAAGGGTCTCCGGATTGGAATGTGAAGGATTTGGATATCACATCTCATGCTAAAGGAATGGTCTCAGGTTTGGAATGGGAAGGAGTTGGATATGACATCTCTTGTTATAGGGAGGGTCTCAGGATTTGAATGGCAAGGAGTTGGATATCACATCTCATGCCATAGGAAGGGTCTCAGGTTTGGTATAAGCAGTGAGATATCACATCTCTGCTATCGGAAGGGTCTCAGGATTGGATTGGGAAGGAGTTGGATATCCCTTCTCATGCTATAGGAAGGGTCTCAGGTTGGAATGGGAAGGAGTTGGATATCACATCTCATGTTTTAGGAAGGGTCTCAGGATTGGAATGGGAAGGATTTGGATATCACATCTCTTGCTATAGGAAGGGTCTCAAGTTTTTTATTAGAAACATTGAGATATCACATCTCATGCTATAGGGAGGGTTTTAGGATTGGAATGGGAAGTATTTGGATATCACATCTCATGCTAAAGGAAGAGTCTCAGGTTTGGAAGGGGAAGGATTTGGATATCACATCTCATGTTATAGGAAGGGTCTCAGGATTGGAATGGGAAGGATTTGGATATCACATCTCTTGCTATAGGAAGGGTCTCAAGTTTTTTATTAGAAACATTGAGATATCACATCTCATGCTATAGGAAGGGTTTTAGGATTGGAATGGGAAGTATTTGGATATCACATCTCATGCCATACGAAGGGTCTCAGGTTTGGTATAAGCATTGAGATATCACATCTCTGCTATCGGAAGGGTCTCAGGATTGGATTGGGAAGGAGTTGGATATCCCTTCTCATGTTATAGGAAGGGTCTCAGGATTGGAATGGGAAGGATTTGGATATCACATCTAATGTCATAGGAAGGATCTCAGGTTTGGTATTAGAAGCATTGATATATCACATCTCATGCTATAGGAATGGTCTCAGGATTGGAATGGGAAGGAGTTGGATATCACATCTCATGTTATAGGAAAGATCTCAGGTTTGGTATTAGAAGCATTGAGACATCACATCTCATGTTATAGGAAGGGTCTCAGGATTGGAATGGGAAGAAGCTGGATATCACATCTCATGCTATAGGAAGGGTCTCAGGTTTGGAAGGGGAAGGAGTTGGATATCCAATCTCATGTTATAGGACTGGTCTCAGGTTTGGTATTAGAAGCATTGAGATATCACATCGCATGCTGTAGGAAGGTTCTCAGGTTTGGAATGGGGAGGAATTGTATATCACATCTCATGTCATAGGAAGGATCTCAGGTTTGGTATTAGAAGCATTGAGATAACACATCTCATGCTATAGGAATGGTCTCAGGATTGGAATGGGAAGGAGTTGGATATTACATTCTTGCTATAGGAAGGGTCTCATGTTTGGAATGGGAAGGAGTTGGATATCACATATGCTATAGGAAGGGTCCCAGGTTTGGAACGGGAAGGAGTTGGATATCACATCTCATGTTATAGGAAGGGTCTCAGGTTTGGTATAAGCATTGAGATATCACATCTCTGCTATCGGAAGTGTCTCAGGATTGGAATGGGAAGGAGTTGGATATCCCATCTCATGTTATAGGACGGGTCTCAGGTTTGTTATTAGAATCATTGAGATATCATATTGCATGCTGTAGGAAGGGTCTAAGGATTGGAATGGGAAGGACTTGGATATCACATCTCATGCTATAGGTAGGCTCTCAGGTTTGGAAAGGGAAGGAGTTGGATATCACATTTCATGTTATAGGAAGAGTCTCAGGTTTGGTATAAGCATTGAGACATCACATCTCATGCTATAAGAAGGGTCTCAAGATTGGAATGGGAAGGAGTTGGATATCACATCTCATGCTCTAGGAAGGGTCTCAGGTTTGGTATAAGCATTGAGATATCACATCTCATGCTATAGGAAGGGTCTCAGGATTGGAATGGGAAGGAGTTGGATATCACATCTCATGCTATAGGAAGGGTCTCAGGTTTGGAAGGGGAAGGAGTTGGATATCCAATCTCATGTTATAGGACTGGTCTCAGGTTTGGTATTAGAAGCATTGAGATATCACATCGCATGCTGTAGGAAGGTTCTCAGGTTTGGAATGGGGAGGAATTGGATATCACATCTCATGTCATAGGAAGGATCTCAGGTTTGCTATTAGAAGCATTGAGATATATCTCATGCTGTAGGAATGGTCTCAGGATTGGAATGGGAAGGAGTTGGATATTACATTCTTGCTATAGGAAGGGTCTCATGTTTGGAATGGGAAGGAGTTGGATATCACATATGCTATAGGAAGGGTCTCAGCTTTGGAACGGGAAGGAGTTGGATATCACATCTCATGTTATAGGAAGGGTCTCGGGTTCGGTATAAGCATTGAGATATCACATCTCTGCTATCAGAAGTGTCTCAGGATTGGAATGGGAAGGAGTTGGATATCCCATCTCATGTTATAGGACGGGTCTCAGGTTTGTTATTAGAATCATTGAGATATCATATTGCATGCTGTAGGAAGGGTCTAAGGATTGGAATGGGAAGGACTTGGATATCACATCTCATGCTATAGGTAGGCTCTCAGGTTTGGAAAGAGAAGGAGTTGGATATCACATTTCATGTTAGAGGAAGGATCTCAGGTTTGGTATTAGAGGCATTGAGATATCACATCTCATGCTATAGGAAGGGTCTCAGGATTGGAATGGGAAGGAGTTGGATATCACATCTCATGCTATTTGAAGGGTCTCAGGTTTGGTATAAGCATTGAGATATCACATCTCATGCTATAAGAAGGGTCTCAGGATTGGAATGGGAAGGAGTTGGATATCACATCTCATGTTATAGGAAGGATCTCAGGTTTGGTATTAGAAGCATTGAGACATCACATCTCATGCTATAGGAAGGGTCTCAGGATTGGAATGGGAAGGAGTTGGATATCACATCTCATGCTATAGGAAGGGTCTCAGGTTTGGTATAAGCATTGAGATATCACATCTCAAGCTATAGGAAGGGTCTCAGGATTGGAATGGGAAGGAGTTGTATATGACATCTCATGCCATAGGAAGGGTCTCAGGTTTGGTATAAGCATTGAGATATCACATCTCTGCTATCGGAAGGGTCTCAGGATTGGAAAGGGAAGGAGTTGGATATCCCATCTCATGTTATAGGAAGAGTCTCAGGTTTGGTATTAGAAGCATTGAGATATCACATCTCATGCTATTGGAAGTGTCTCAGGATTGGAATGGGAAGGACTTGGATATCACATCTCATGCTATAGGGAGGGTCTCAAGTTTGATATTAGAAGCATTGAGATATCACATCTCATGCTATAGGAAGGGTCTCAGGATTGGAATGGGAAGGAGTTGGATATCACATCTCATGCTATAGGAAGGGTCTCAGGTTTGGTATAAGCAGTGAGATATCACATCTCATGCTATAGGAAGTGTCTCAGGATTGGAATGGGAAGGAGTTGGATATCACATCTCATGTTATAGGAAGGATCTCAGGTTTGGTATAAGCATTGAGATATCACATCTCTGCTATCGGAAGGGTCTCAGGATTGGAATGGGAAGGAGTTGGATATTCCCATCTCATGTTATAGAAAGGGTCTCATGTTTGGTATTAGAAGCATTGAGATATCACATCTCATGCTATAAGAAGGGTCTCAGGATTGGAATGGGAAGGACTTGGATATCACATCTCATGCTATAGGGAGGGTCTCAAGTTTGATATTAGAAGCATTGAGATATCAATTCTCATGGTATAGGAAGGGTCTCAGAATTGGAATGGGAAGGAGTTGGATATCACATCTCAAGCTATAGGAAGGGTCTCAGGTTTGGTATTAGAAGCATTGAGATATCAAGTCTCATGGTATAGGAAGGGTCTCAGAATTGGAATGGGAAGGAGTTGGATATCACATCTCATGCTATAGGAAGTCTCTCAGGTCTGGAAGGGGAAAGAGTTGGATATCACATTTCATGTTAGAGGTAGGATCTCAGGTTTGGTATTAGAGGCATTGAGATATCACATCTCATGCTATCAGAAGGGTCTCAGGAATGGAATGGGAAGGAGTTGGATATCACATCTCATGCTAAAGGGAGGGTCTCAGGTTTGGAAGGGGAAGGATTTGGATATCACATCTCATGCTATAGATAGGCTCTCAGGTTTGGAAAGGGAAGGAGTTGGATATCACATCTCATGCTATAGGAAGGGTCTCAGGATTGGAATGGGAAGTAGTTGGATATCACATCTCATGCTATAGGAAGGGTCTCAGGTTTGGTATAAGCATTGAGATATCACATCTCATGCTATAGGACGGGTCTCAGGATTGGAATGGAAGGAGTTGGATATCACATCTCATGTTATAGGAAGGATCTCAGGTTTGGTATTAGAAGGATTGAGACATCACATCTCATGCTATAGGAAGGGTCTCAGGATTGGAATGGGAAGGAGTTGGATATCACATCTCATGCTATAGGAAGGGTCTCAGGTTTGGTATAAGCATTGAGATATCACATCTCATGCTATAGGAAGGGTCTCAGGTTTGGAAAGGGAATGATTTGGATTTCACATCTCATGTTATAGGATGGTTCTCATGTTTGGTTTTAGAAGCATTGAGATATCACATCTCATGGTATAGGAAGGGTCTCAGGATTGGAATCGGAAGGAGTTCTATATGACATCTCATGCCATAGGAAGGGTCTCAGGTTTGGTATAAGCATTGAGATATCACATCTCTGCTATCGGAAGGGTCTCAGGATTGGAATGGGAAGGAGTTGGATATCCCATCTCGTTATAGGAAGGGTCTCAGGTTTGGTATTAGAAGCATTGAGATATCACATCTCATGCTATAGGAAGGGTCTAATGTTTGGAAGCGGAAGGATTTGTGAATCACATCTCATGTTATAGGACCAGTCTCAGGTTTGGTATTAGAAGCATTGAGATATCAAGTCTCATGGTATAGGACGGGTCTCAAAATTGGAATGGGAAGGAGTTGGATATCACATCTCAAGCTATAGGAAGGGTCTCAGGATTGGAATGGGAAGGAGTTTGATATCACATCTCATGCCATGGTATGGGTCTCAGGTTTTGTAGAAGCATTGGGATATCACATCTCATGCTATCGGAAGGGTATCGAGATTGGATTTGGAAGGAGTTGGATATCCCATCTCATGCTATAGGAAGGGTCTAAGGTTGGAATGGGAAGGAGTTGGATATCACATCTCATGCTATAGGAAGGGTCTAAGGTTGGAATGGGAAGGAGTTGGATATCACATCTCATGTTATAGGAAGGGTCTCAGGATTGGAATGGGAAGGACTTGGATATCACATCTCATTCTATAGGAAGGCTCTCAGGGTTGGAAGGGGAAGGAGTTGGATATCACATTTCATGTTAGAGGTAGGATCTCAGGTTTGGTATTAGAGGCATTGAGATATCACATCTCATGCCATCAGAAGGGTCTCAGGATTGGAATGGGAAGGAGTTGGATATCACATCTCATGCTAAAGGGAGGGTCTAAGGTTTGGAAGGGGAAGGATTTGGACATCACATCTCATGTTATAGGAAGGATCTCAGGTTTGGTATTAGAAGCATTGAGATATCACATCTCATGCTATCGGAAGGGTCTCAGGTTTGGTATAAGCATTGAGAAATCACATCTCTGCTATCGGAAGGGTCTCAGGATTGGAATGGGAAGGACTTGGATATCACAATTCATGTTATAGGAAGGGTCTCAGGTTTGGTATTAGAAGCATTGAGATATCACATCTCATGCTATAGGAAGGGTCTCAGGATTGGAATGGGAAGGACTTGGATATCACATCTCATGTTATAGGAAGGGTCTCAGGTTTGGTATTAGAATCATTGAGATATCACATCTCATGCTATGGGAAGGGACTCAGGAATGGAATAGGAAGGACTTGGATATCACATCTCATGATAAAGGAAGGGTCTAAGGTTTGGAAGGGGAAGTATTTGGATATCACATCTCATGTTATTGGACCGGTCTCAGGTTTGGTATTAGAAGCATTGAGATATCAAGTCTCATGGTATAGGACGGGAGTTTGATATCACATCATGCCATGGTATGGGTCTCAGGTTTTGTAGAAGCATTGGGATATCACATCTCATGCTATCGGAAGGGTATCAGGATTGGATTTGGAAGGAGTTGGATATCCCATCTCATGCTATAGGAAGGGTGTCAGGTTGGAATGGGAAAGAGTTGGATATCACATCTCATGTTATAGGAAGGGTCTCAGGATTGGAATGGGAAGGACTTGGATATCACATCTCCTGCTGTAGGAAGGCTCTCAGGTTTGGAAAGGGAAGGAGTTGGATATCACATTTCATGTTAGAGGTAGGATCTCAGGTTTGGTATTAGAGGCATTGAGATATCACATCTCATGCTATCAGAAGGGTATCAGGATTGGAATGGGAAGGAGTTGGATATCATATCTCATGCTAAAGGGAGGGTCTCAGGTTTGGAAGGGGAAGGATTTGGATATCACATCTCATGTTATAGGAAGGATCTCAGGTTTGGTATTAGAAGCATTGAGATATCACATCTCATGCTATCGGAAGGATCTCAGGTTTGGTATTAGAAGCATTGAGATATCACATCTCATGCTATAGGAAGCGTCTCAGGATTGGAATGGGAAGGAGTTGGATATCACATCTCATGCTAAAGGAAGGGTCTCAGTTTTGGTAGAAGCATTGCGATATCACATCTCATGCTATAGGAAGGGTCTCAGGATTGGAATCGGAAGGAGTTGGATATCACATCTCATGCTATAGGAAGGGTCTCAGGTTTGGTACAAGCATTGAAATATCACATCTCTGCTATCGGAAGGGTATCAGGATTGGAATGGGAAGGACTTAGATATCACATCTCATGCTATAGGGAGGGTCTCAGTTTTGATATTAGAAGCATTGAGATATCGGAAGGGTCTCAGGATTGGAATGGGAGGAGCTGGATATCACATCTCATGCTAAAGGAAGGGTCTCAGGTTTGGAAGGGGAAGGATTTGGATATCACATCTCATGGTATAGAATGGGTCTCAGGTTTGGTATTAGAAGCATTGTGATATCACATCTCATGCTATAGGAAGTGTCTCAGGATTGGAATGGGAAGGAGTTGGATATCACATCTCATGCTATAGGAAGGGTTTCAGGTTTGGTAGAAGCATTGAGATATCACATCTCATGCTATAGGAAGAGTCTCAGGTTTGGGAGGGGAAGGATTTGGATTTCACATCTCATGTTATAGGATGGTTCTCATGTTTGGATTTTGAAGCATTGAGATATCACATCTCATGCTATCGGAAGGGTCTCAGGATTGGATTGGGAAGGAGTTGGATATCACATCTCATGTTATAGGAAGGGTCTCCGGATTGGAATGTGAAGGATATGGATATCACATCTCATGCTAAAGGAATGGTCTCAGGTTTGGAATGGGAAGGAGTTGGATATGACATCTCTTGTTATAGGGAGGGTCTCAGGATTTGAATGGCATGGAGTTGGATATCACATCTCATGCCATAGGAAGGGTCTCAGGTTTGGTATAAGCATTGAGATATCACATCTCTGCTATCGGAAGGGTCTCAGGATTGGATTGGGAAGGAGTTGGATATCCCTTCCCATGCTATAGGAAGGGTCTCAGGTTGGAATGGAAAGGAGTTGGATATCACATCTCATGTTATAGGAAGGGTCTCAGGATTGGAATGGGAAGGATTAGGATATCACATCTCTTGCTATAGGAAGGGTCTCAAGTTTTTTATTAGAAACATTGAGATATCACATCTCATGCTAGAGGAAGGGTTTTAGGATTGGAATGGGAAGTATTTGGATATCACATCTCATGCTAAAGGAAGAGTCTCAGGTTTGGAAGGGGAAGGATTTGGATATCACATCTCATGTTATAGGAAGGGTCTCAGGATTGGAATGGGAAGGATTTGGATATCACATCTCTTGCTATAGGAAGGGTCTCAAGTTTTTTATTAGAAACATTGAGATATCACATCTCATGCTATAGGAAGGGTTTTAGGATTGGAATGGGAAGTATTTGGATATCACATCTCATGCCATAGGAAGGGTCTCAGGTTTGGTATAAGCATTGAGATATCACATCTCTGCTATCGGAAGGGTCTCAGGATTGGATTGGGAACGAGTTGGATATCCCTTCTCATGTTATAGGAAGGGTCTCAGGATTGGAATGGGAAGGATTTGGATATCACATCTAATGTCATAGGAAGGATCTCAGGTTTGGTATTAGAAGCATTGATATATCACATCTCATGCTATAGGAATGGTCTCAGGATTGGAATGGGAAGGAGTTGGATATCACATCTCATGTTATAGGAAAGATCTCAGGTTTGGTATTAGAAGCATTGAGACATCACATCTCATGTTATAGGAAGGGTCTCAGGATTGGAATGGGAAGAAGCTGGATATCACATCTCATGCTATAGGAAGGGTCTCAGGTTTGGAAGGGGAAGGAGTTGGATATCCAATCTCATGTTATAGGACTGGTCTCATGTTTGGTATTAGAAGCATTGAGATATCACATCGCATGCTGTAGGAAGGTTCTCAGGTTTGGAATGGGGAGGAATTGTATATCACATCTCATGTCATAGGAAGGATCTCAGGTTTGGTATTAGAAGCATTGAGAAAACACATCTCATGCTATAGGAATGGTCTCAGGATTGGAATGGGAAGGAGTTGGATATTACATTCTTGCTATAGGAAGGGTCTCATGTTTGGAATGGGAAGGAGTTGGATATCACATATGCTATAGGAAGGGTCCCAGGTTTGGAACGGGAAGGAGTTGGATATCACATCTCATGTTATAGGAAGGGTCTCAGGTTTGGTATAAGCATTGAGATATCACATCTCTGCTATCGGAAGTGTCTCAGGATTGGAATGGGAAGGAGTTGGATATCCCATCTCATGTTATAGGACGGGTCTCAGGTTTGTTATTAGAATCTATGAGATATCATATTGCATGCTGTAGGAAGGGTCTAAGGATTGGAATGTGAAGGACTTGGATATCACATCTCATGCTATAGGTAGGCTCTCAGGTTTGGAAAGGGAAGGAGTTGGATATCACATCTCATGTTATAGGAAGAGTCTCAGGTTTGGTATAAGCATTGAGACATCACATCTCATGCTATAAGAAGGGTCTCAAGATTGGAATGGGAAGGAGTTGGATATCACATCTCATGCTATAGGAAGGGTCTCAGGTTTGGAAGGGGAAGGAGTTGGATATCCAATCTCATGTTATAGGACTGGTCTCAGGTTTGGTATTAGAAGCATTGAGATATCACATCGCATGCTGTAGGAAGGTTCTCAGGTTTGGAATGGGGAGGAATTGGATATCACATCTCATGTCATAGGAAGGATCTCAGGTTTGGTATTAGAAGCATTGAGATATCATATCTCATGCTATAGGAATGGTCTCAGGATTGGAATGGGAAGGAGTTGGATATTACATTCTTGCTATAGGAAGTGTCTCATGTTTGGAATGGGAAGGAGTTGGATATCACATATGCTATAGGAAGGGTCTCAGGATTGGATTGGGAAGGAGTTGGATATCACATCTCATGTTATAGGAAGGGTCTCCGGATTGGAATGTGAAGGATATGGATATCACATCTCATGCTAAAGGAATGGTCTCAGGTTTGGAATGGGAAGGAGTTGGATATGACATCTCTTGTTATAGGGAGGGTCTCAGGATTTGAATGGCAAGGAGTTGGATATCACATCTCATGCCATAGGAAGGGTCTCAGGTTTGGTATAAGCATTGAGATATCACATCTCTGCTATCGGAAGGGTCTCAGGATTGGATTGGGAAGGAGTTGGATATCCCTTCTCATGCTATAGGAAGGGTCTCAGGTTGGAATGGAAAGGAGTTGGATATAACATCTCATGTTATAGGAAGGGTCTCAGGATTGGAATGGGAAGGATTAGGATATCACATCTCTTGCTATAGGAAGGGTCTCAAGTTTTTTATTAGAAACATTGAGATATCACATCTCATGCTATAGGAAGGGTTTTAGGATTGGAATGGGAAGTATTTGGATATCACATCTCATGCTAAAGGAAGAGTCTCAGGTTTGGAAGGGGAAGGATTTGGATATCACATCTCATGTTATAGGAAGGGTCTCGGGATTGGAATGGGAAGGATTTGGATATCACATCTCTTGCTATAGGAAGGGTCTCAAGTTTTTTATTAGAAACATTGAGATATCACATCTCATGCTATAGGAAGGGTTTTAGGATTGGAATGGGAAGTATTTGGATATCACATCTCATGCCATAGGAAGGGTCTCAGGTTTGGTATAAGCATTGAGATATCACATCTCTGCTATCGGAAGGGTCTCAGGATTGGATTGGGAACGAGTTGGATATCCCTTCTCATGTTATAGGAAGGGTCTCAGGATTGGAATGGGAAGGATTTGGATATCACATCTAATGTCATAGGAAGGATCTCAGGTTTGGTATTAGAAGCATTGATGTATCACATCTCATGCTATAGGAATGGTCTCAGGATTGGAATGGGAAGGAGTTGGATATCACATCTCATGTTATAGGAAAGATCTCAGGTTTGGTATTAGAAGCATTGAGACATCACATCTCATGTTATAGGAAGGGTCTCAGGATTGGAATGGGAAGAAGCTGGATATCACATCTCATGCTATAGGAAGGGTCTCAGGTTTGGAAGGGGAAGGAGTTGGATATCCAATCTCATGTTATAGGACTGGTCTCATGTTTGGTATTAGAAGCATTGAGATATCACATCGCATGCTGTAGGAAGGTTCTCAGGTTTGGAATGGGGAGGAATTGTATATCACATCTCATGTCATAGGAAGGATCTCAGGTTTGGTATTAGAAGCATTGAGATAACACATCTCATGCTATAGGAATGGTCTCAGGATTGGAATGGGAAGGAGTTGGATATTACATTCTTGCTATAGGAAGGGTCTCATGTTTGGAATGGGAAGGAGTTGGATATCACATTTGCTATAGGAAGGGTCCCAGGTTTGGAACGGGAAGGAGTTGGATATCACATCTCATGTTATAGGAAGGGTCTCAGGTTTGGTATAAGCATTGAGATATCACATCTCTGCTATCGGAAGTGTCTCAGGATTGGAATGGGAAGGAGTTGGATATCCCATCTCATGTTATAGGACGGGTCTCAGGTTTGTTATTAGAATCATTGAGATATCATATTGCATGCTGTAGGAAGGGTCTAAGGATTGGAATGTGAAGGACTTGGATATCACATCTCATGCTATAGGTAGGCTCTCAGGTTTGGAAAGGGAAGGAGTTGGATATCACATCTCATGTTATAGGAAGAGTCTCAGGTTTGGTATAAGCATTGAGACATCACATCTCATGCTATAAGAAGGGTCTCAAGATTGGAATGGGAAGGAGTTGGATATCACATCTCATGCTATAGGAAGGGTCTCAGGTTTGGAAGGGGAAGGAGTTGGATATCCAATCTCATGTTATAGGACTGGTCTCAGGTTTGGTATTAGAAGCATTGAGATATCACATCGCATGCTGTAGGAAGGTTCTCAGGTTTGGAATGGGGAGGAATTGGATATCACATCTCATGTCATAGGAAGGATCTCAGGTTTGGTATTAGAAGCATTGAGATATCATATCTCATGCTATAGGAATGGTCTCAGGATTGGAATGGGAAGGAGTTGGATATTACATTCTTGCTATAGGAAGGGTCTCATGTTTGGAATGGGAAGGAGTTGGATATCACATATGCTATAGGAAGGGTCTCAGCTTTGGAACGGGAAGGAGTTGGATATCACATCTCATTTTATAGGAAGGGTCTCAGGTTTGGTATAAGCATTGAGATATCACATCTCTGCTATCAGAAGTGTCTCAGGATTGGAATGGGAAGGAGTTGGATATCCCATCTCATGTTATAGGATGGGTCTCAGGTTTGTTATTAGAATCATTGAGATATCATATTGCATGCTGTAGGAAGGGTCTAAGGATTGGAATGGGAAGGACTTGGATATCACATTTCATGTTAGAGGAAGGATCTCAGGTTTGGTATTAGAGGCATTGAGATATCACATCTCATACTATAGGAAGGGTCTCAGGATTGGAATGGGAAGGAGTTGGATATCACATCTCATGCTATAGGAAGGGTCTCAGGTTTGGTATTAGAAGCATTGAGACATCACATCTCATGCTATAGGAAGGGTCTCAGGATTGGAATGGGAAGGAGTTGGATATCACATCTCATGCTATAGGAAGGGTCTCAGGTTTGTATAAGCATTGAGATATCACATCTCAAGCTATAGGAAGGGTCTCAGGATTGGAATGGGAAGGAGTTGTATATGACATCTCATGCCATAGGAAGGGTCTCAGGTTTGGTATAAGCATTGAGAGATCACATCTCTGCTATCGGAAGGGTCTCAGGATTGGAAAGGGAAGGAGTTGGATATCCCATCTCATGTTATAGGAAGAGTCTCAGGTTTGGTATTAGAAGCATTGAGATATCACATCTCATGCTATAGGAAGTGTCTCAGGATTGGAATGGGAAGGACTTGGATATCACATCTCATGCTATAGGGAGGGTCTCAAGTTTGATATTAGATGCATTGAGATATCACATTTCATGCTATAGGAAGGGTCTCAGGATTGGAATGGGAAGGAGTTGAATATCACATCTCATGCTATAGGAAGGGTCTCAGGTTTGGTATAAGCAGTGAGATGTCACATCTCATGCTATAGGAAGTGTCTCAGGATTGGAATGGGAAGGAGTTGGATATCACATCTCATGTTATAGGAAGGATCTCAGGTTTGGTATAAGCACTGAGATATCACATCTCTGCTATCGGAAGGGTCTCAGGATTGGAATGGGAAGGAGTTGGATATTCCCATCTCATGTTATAGAAAGGGTCTCATGTTTGGTATTAGAAGCATTGAGATATCACATCTCATGCTATAGGAAGGGTCTCAGGATTGGAATGGGAAGGACTTGGATATCACATCTCATGCTATAGGGAGGGTCTCAAGTTTGATATTGGAAGCATTGAGATATCACATCTCATGATATCGGAAGGGTCTCAGGTTTGGAAGGGGAAGGATTTGGATATCACATCTCATGTTATAGGAAGGATCTCAGGTTTGGTATTAGAAGCATTGAGATATCATATCTCATGCTATCGGAAGGATCTCAGGTTTGGTATTATAGGCATTGAGATCTCACATCTCATGCTATCAGAAGGGTCTCAGGATTGTAATGGGAAGGAGTCGGATATCACATCTCATGTTAAAGGGAGGGTCTCAGGTTTGGTATTAGAAGCATTGAGATATCACATCTCATGTTATAGGAAGAATCTCAGGTTTGGTATTAGAGGCATTGAGATATCACATCTCATGCTATCTGAAGGGTCTCAGGATTGGAATGGGAAGGAGTCGGATATCACATCTCATGCTAAAGGGAGGGTCTCAGGTTTGGTATTAGAAGCATTGAGATATCACATCTCATGTTATAGGAAGAATCTCAGGTTTGGTATTAGAGGCATTGAAATATCACATCTCATGCTATAGGAAGGGTCTCAGGATTGGAATGGGAATGAGTTGGATATCACATCTCATGCTAAAGGAAGGGTCTCAGTTTTGGTAGAAGCATTGAGATATCACATCTCATGGTATAGGAAGGGTCTCAGGATTGGAATGGGAAGGAGTTGGATATCACATCTCATCCAATAGGAAGGATCTCAGGATTGGAATCGGAAGGATTTGGATGTCACATCTCTTGCTATAGGAAGGGTTTCAGGATTGGAATGGGAAGGAGTTGGATATCCCTTCTCATGCTATAGGAAGGGTCTCAGGTTGGAATGGTAAGGAGTTGGATATCACATCTCATGTTATAGGACGGGTCTCAGGATTGGAATGGGAAGGATTTGGATATCACATCTCTTGCTATAGGAAGGGTCTCAGGTTTTTTATTAGAAACATTGAGATATCACATCTCATGCTATAGGAAGGGTTTCAGGATTGGAATGGGAAGGAGTTGGATATCACATCTCATCCAATAGGAAGGATCTCAGGATTGGAATCGGAAGGATTTGGATGTCACATCTCATGCTATAGGAAGGGTTTCAGGATTGGAATGGGAAGGAGTTGGATATCCCTTCTCATGCTATAGGAAGGGTCTCAGGTTGGAATGGGAAGGAGTTGGATATCACATCTCATGTTATAGGACGGGTCTCAGGATTGGAATGGGAAGGATTTGGATATCACATCTCTTGCTATAGGAAGGGTCTCAGGTTTTTTATTAGAAACATTGAGATATCACATCTCATGCTATAGGAAGGGTTTCAGGATTGGAATGGGAAGGATTTGGATATCACATCTCATGCTAAAGGAAGGGTCTCAGGTTTGGAAGGGGAAGGAATTGGATATCATATCTCATGTTATAGGACGGGTCCCAGGTTTGGTATTAGAAGCTTTGAGATGTCACATCTCATGCTATAGGAAGGGTCTCAGGATTGGAATGGGAAGGAGTTGGATATCACATCTCAAGCTATCACAGGATTGGGATGGGAAGGAGTTTGATAGCACATCTCAAGCTATAGGAAGGGTCTCAGGTTTGGAAAGGGAAGGATTTGGATTTCACATCTCATGTTATAGGATGGTTCTCATGTTTGGTTTTAGAAGCATTGAGATATCACATCTCATGCTGTCGGAAGGGTCTCAGGTTTGGAAAGGGAAGGATTTGGATTTCACATATGTTATTGGATGGTTCTCAGGTTTGGTTTTAGAAGCATTAAGATATCACATCTCATGCTATAGGAAGGGTCTCAGGTTTGGAATGGGAAGGAGTTGGATACACATCTCATGCTATAGGAAGGATCTCAGGTTTGGTATTAGAAGCATTGTGATATCACATATCATGCTATAGGAAGGGTCTCAGGATTGGAATGGGAAGGAGTTGGATATCACATCTCATGCTAAAGGAAGGATCTCAGGTTTGGAATGGGAAGGAGTTGGATATCACATCTCATGTTATAGGAAAGATCTCAGGTTTGGTATTAGAAGCATTGAGACATCACATCTCATGCTATCAGAAGGGTCTCAGGATTGGAATGGGAAGAAGTTGGATATCACATCTCATGCTATAGGAAGGGTCTCAGGTTTGGTATAAGCATTGAGATATCACATCTCATGCTATAGGAAGGGTCTCAGGATTGGAATGGGAAGGAGTTGTATGTGACATCTCATGCCATAGGAAGGGTCTCAGGTTTGGTATAAGCATTGAGATATCATATCACATGCTATAGGAAGGGTCTCAGGATTGGAATGGGAAGGACTTGGATATCACATCTCATGCTATAGGCAGGGTCTCAGGTTTGGAAAGGGAAGGAGATGGATATCACATTTCATGTTAGAGGTAGGATCTCAGGTTTGGTATTAGAGGCATTGAGATATCACATCTCATGCTATCAGAAGGGTCTCAGGATTGGAATGGGAAGGAGTTGGATATCACATTTCATGCTAAAGGGAGGGTCTCAGGTTTGGAAGGGGAGGATTTGGAAATCACATCTCATGTTATAGGAATGATCTCAGGTTTGGTATTAGAAGCATTGAGATATCACATCTCATGCTATCGGAAGGATCTCAGGTTTGGTATTAGAGGCATTGAGATATCACATCTCATGCTATCATAAGGGTCTCAGGATTGGAATGGGAAGGAGTTGGATATCACATCTCATGTTATAGGAAGGATCTCAGGTTTGGTATTAGAAGCATTGCGACATCACATCTCATGCTATAGGAAGGGTCTCAGGATTGGAATTGGAAGGAGTTGGATGTCACATCTCATGCTATAGGAAGGGTCTCAGATTTGGTATAAGCATTGAGATATCACATCTCATGCTATAGGAAGGGTCTCAGGATTGGAATGGGAAGGAGTTGTATATGACATCTCAGGCCATGGGAAGGGTCTCAGGTTTGGTATAAGCATTGAGATATCACATCTCTGCTATCGGAAGGGTCTCAGGATTGGAATGGGAAGGAGTTGGATATCCCATCTCATGTTATAGGAAGGGTCTCAGGTTTGGTATTAGAAGCATTGAGATATTACATCTCATGCTATAGGAAGGGTCTCAGGATTGGAATGGGAAGGAGTTGGATATCACATCTCATGATAAAGGAAGGGTCTAAGGTTTGGAAGGGGAAGGATTTGGATATCACATCTCATGTTATAGGACGGATCTCAGGTTTGGTATTAGAAACATTGAGATATCAAGTCTCATGGTATAGGAAGGGTCTCAGAATTGGAATGGGAAGGAGTTGGATATCACATCTCAAGCTATAGGAAGGGTCTCAGGATTGGAATGGGAAGGAGTTTGATATCACATCTCATGCCATAGTATGGGTCTCAGGTTTGGTAGAAGCATTTGGGATATCACATCTCATGCTATCGGAAGGGTCTCAGGATTGGAATGGGAAGGAGTTGGATATCACATCTCAAGCTATAGGAAGGGTCTCAGGTTTGGTATAAGCATTGAGATATCACATCTCATGCTATAGGAAGGGTCTCAGGATTGGAATGGGAAGGAGCTGGATATCACATCTCATGTTATAGGAAAGATCTCAGGTTTGGTATTAGAAGCATTGAGACATCACATCTCATGTTACAGGAAGGGTCTCAGGATTAGAATGGGAAGAAGCTGGATATCACATCTCATGCTATAGGAAGGGTCTCAGGTTTGGAAGGGGAAGGAGTTGGATATCCAATCTCATGTTATAGGACTGGTCTCAGGTTTGGTATTAGAAGCATTGAGATATCACATCTCATGCTATAGGAAGGGTCTCAGGATTGGAATGGGAAGGAGCTGGATATCACATCTCATGTTATAGGAAAGATCTCAGGTTTGGTATTAGAAGCATTGAGACATCACATCTCATGCTATAAGAAGGGTCTCAAGATTGGAATGGGAAGGAGTTGGATATCACATCTCATGCTATAGGAAGGGTCTCAGGTTTGGAAGGGGAAGGAGTTGGATATCCAATCTCATGTTATAGGACTGGTCTCAGGTTTGGTATTAGAAGCATTGAGATATCACATCGCATGCTGTAGGAAGGTTCTCAGGTTTGGAATGGGGAGGAATTGGATATCACATCTCATATCATAGGAAGGATCTCAGGTTTGGTATTAGAAGCATTGAGATATCATATCTCATGCTATAGGAATGGTCTCAGGATTGGAATGGGAAGGAGTTGGATATTACATTCTTGCTATAGGAAGTGTCTCATGTTTGGAATGGGAAGGAGTTGGATATCACATATGCTATAGGAAGGGTCTCAGGATTGGATTGGGAAGGAGTTGGATATCACATCTCATGTTATAGGAAGGGTCTCCGGATTGGAATGTGAAGGATATGGATATCACATCTCATGCTAAAGGAATGGTCTCAGGTTTGGAATGGGAAGGAGTTGGATATGACATCTCTTGTTATAGGGAGGGTCTCAGGATTTGAATGGCAAGGAGTTGGATATCACATCTCATGCCATAGGAAGGGTCTCAGGTTTGGTATAAGCATTGAGATATCACATCTCTGCTATCGGAAGGGTCTCAGGATTGGATTGGGAAGGAGTTGGATATCCCTTCTCATGCTATAGGAAGGGTCTCAGGTTGGAATGGAAAGGAGTTGGATATCACATCTCATGTTATAGGAAGGGTCTCAGGATTGGAATGGGAAGGATTAGGATATCACATCTCTTGCTATAGGAAGGGTCTCAAGTTTTTTATTAGAAACATTGAGATATCACATCTCATGCTATAGGAAGGGTTTTAGGATTGGAATGGGAAGTATTTGGATATCACATCTCATGCTAAAGGAAGAGTCTCAGGTTTGGAAGGGGAAGGATTTGGATATCACATCTCATGTTATAGGAAGGGTCTCAGGATTGGAATGGGAAGGATTTGGATATCACATCTCTTGCTATAGGAAGGGTCTCAAGTTTTTTATTAGAAACATTGAGATATCACATCTCATGCTATAGGAAGGGTTTTAGGATTGGAATGGGAAGTATTTGGATATCACATCTCATGCCATAGGAAGGGTCTCAGGTTTGGTATAAGCATTGAGATATCACATCTCTGCTATCGGAAGGGTCTCAGGATTGGATTGGGAACGAGTTGGATATCCCTTCTCATGTTATAGGAAGGGTCTCAGGATTGGAATGGGAAGGATTTGGATATCACATCTAATGTCATAGGAAGGATCTCAGGTTTGGTATTAGAAGCATTGATATATCACATCTCATGCTATAGGAATGGTCTCAGGATTGGAATGGGAAGGAGTTGGATATCACATCTCATGTTATAGGAAAGATCTCAGGTTTGGTATTAGAAGCATTGAGACATCACATCTCATGTTATAGGAAGGGTCTCAGGATTGGAATGGGAAGAAGCTGGATATCACATCTCATGCTATAGGAAGGGTCTCAGGTTTGGAAGGGGAAGGAGTTGGATATCCAATCTCATGTTATAGGACTGGTCTCATGTTTGGTATTAGAAGCATTGAGATATCACATCGCATGCTGTAGGAAGGTTCTCAGGTTTGGAATGGGGAGGAATTGTATATCACATCTCATGTCATAGGAAGGATCTCAGGTTTGGTATTAGAAGCATTGAGATAACACATCTCATGCTATAGGAATGGTCTCAGGATTGGAATGGGAAGGAGTTGGATATTACATTCTTGCTATAGGAAGGGTCTCATGTTTGGAATGGGAAGGAGTTGGATATCACATATGCTATAGGAAGGGTCCCAGGTTTGGAACGGGAAGGAGTTGGATATCACATCTCATGTTATAGGAAGGGTCTCAGGTTTGGTATAAGCATTGAGATATCACATCTCTGCTATCGGAAGTGTCTCAGGATTGGAATGGGAAGGAGTTGGATATCCCATCTCATGTTATAGGACGGGTCTCAGGTTTGTTATTAGAATCATTGAGATATCATATTGCATGCTGTAGGAAGGGTCTAAGGATTGGAATGTGAAGGACTTGGATATCACATCTCATGCTATAGGTAGGCTCTCAGGTTTGGAAAGGGAAGGAGTTGGATATCACATCTCATGTTATAGGAAGAGTCTCAGGTTTGGTATAAGCATTGAGACATCACATCTCATGCTATAAGAAGGGTCTCAAGATTGGAATGGGAAGGAGTTGGATATCACATCTCATGCTATAGGAAGGGTCTCAGGTTTGGAAGGGGAAGGATTTGGATGTCACATCTCTTGCTATAGGAAGGGTTTCAGGATTGGAATGGGAAGGAGTTGGATATCCCTTCTCATGCTATAGGAAGGGTCTCAGGTTGGAATGGTAAGGAGTTGGATATCACATCTCATGTTATAGGACGGGTCTCAGGATTGGAATGGGAAGGATTTGGATATCACATCTCTTGCTATAGGAAGGGTCTCAGGTTTTTTATTAGAAACATTGAGATATCACATCTCATGCTATAGGAAGGGTTTCAGGATTGGAATGGGAAGGAGTTGGATATCACATCTCATCCAATAGGAAGGATCTCAGGATTGGAATCGGAAGGATTTGGATGTCACATCTCATGCTATAGGAAGGGTTTCAGGATTGGAATGGGAAGGAGTTGGATATCCCTTCTCATGCTATAGGAAGGGTCTCAGGTTGGAATGGGAAGGAGTTGGATATCACATCTCATGTTATAGGACGGGTCTCAGGATTGGAATGGGAAGGATTTGGATATCACATCTCTTGCTATAGGAAGGGTCTCAGGTTTTTTATTAGAAACATTGAGATATCACATCTCATGCTATAGGAAGGGTTTCAGGATTGGAATGGGAAGGATTTGGATATCACATCTCATGCTAAAGGAAGGGTCTCAGGTTTGGAAGGGGAAGGAATTGGATATCATATCTCATGTTATAGGACGGGTCCCAGGTTTGGTATTAGAAGCTTTGAGATGTCACATCTCATGCTATAGGAAGGGTCTCAGGATTGGAATGGGAAGGAGTTGGATATCACATCTCAAGCTATCACAGGATTGGGATGGGAAGGAGTTTGATAGCACATCTCAAGCTATAGGAAGGGTCTCAGGTTTGGAAAGGGAAGGATTTGGATTTCACATCTCATGTTATAGGATGGTTCTCATGTTTGGTTTTAGAAGCATTGAGATATCACATCTCATGCTGTCGGAAGGGTCTCAGGTTTGGAAAGGGAAGGATTTGGATTTCACATATGTTATTGGATGGTTCTCAGGTTTGGTTTTAGAAGCATTAAGATATCACATCTCATGCTATAGGAAGGGTCTCAGGTTTGGAATGGGAAGGAGTTGGATACACATCTCATGCTATAGGAAGGATCTCAGGTTTGGTATTAGAAGCATTGTGATATCACATATCATGCTATAGGAAGGGTCTCAGGATTGGAATGGGAAGGAGTTGGATATCACATCTCATGCTAAAGGAAGGATCTCAGGTTTGGAATGGGAAGGAGTTGGATATCACATCTCATGTTATAGGAAAGATCTCAGGTTTGGTATTAGAAGCATTGAGACATCACATCTCATGCTATCAGAAGGGTCTCAGGATTGGAATGGGAAGAAGTTGGATATCACATCTCATGCTATAGGAAGGGTTTCAGGATTGGAATGGGAAGGATTTGGATATCACATCTCATGCTAAAGGAAGGGTCTCAGGTTTGGAAGGGGAAGGAATTGGATATCATATCTCATGTTATAGGACGGGTCCCAGGTTTGGTATTAGAAGCTTTGAGATGTCACATCTCATGCTATAGGAAGGGTCTCAGGATTGGAATGGGAAGGAGTTGGATATCACATCTCAAGCTATCACAGGATTGGGATGGGAAGGAGTTTGATAGCACATCTCAAGCTATAGGAAGGGTCTCAGGTTTGGAAAGGGAAGGATTTGGATTTCACATCTCATGTTATAGGATGGTTCTCATGTTTGGTTTTAGAAGCATTGAGATATCACATCTCATGCTGTCGGAAGGGTCTCAGGTTTGGAAAGGGAAGGATTTGGATTTCACATATGTTATTGGATGGTTCTCAGGTTTGGTTTTAGAAGCATTAAGATATCACATCTCATGCTATAGGAAGGGTCTCAGGTTTGGAATGGGAAGGAGTTGGATACACATCTCATGCTATAGGAAGGATCTCAGGTTTGGTATTAGAAGCATTGTGATATCACATATCATGCTATAGGAAGGGTCTCAGGATTGGAATGGGAAGGAGTTGGATATCACATCTCATGCTAAAGGAAGGATCTCAGGTTTGGAATGGGAAGGAGTTGGATATCACATCTCATGTTATAGGAAAGATCTCAGGTTTGGTATTAGAAGCATTGAGACATCACATCTCATGCTATCAGAAGGGTCTCAGGATTGGAATGGGAAGAAGTTGGATATCACATCTCATGCTATAGGAAGGGTCTCAGGTTTGGTATAAGCATTGAGATATCACATCTCATGCTATAGGAAGGGTCTCAGGATTGGAATGGGAAGGAGTTGTATGTGACATCTCATGCCATAGGAAGGGTCTCAGGTTTGGTATAAGCATTGAGATATCATATCACATGCTATAGGAAGGGTCTCAGGATTGGAATGGGAAGGACTTGGATATCACATCTCATGCTATAGGCAGGGTCTCAGGTTTGGAAAGGGAAGGAGATGGATATCACATTTCATGTTAGAGGTAGGATCTCAGGTTTGGTATTAGAGGCATTGAGATATCACATCTCATGCTATCAGAAGGGTCTCAGGATTGGAATGGGAAGGAGTTGGATATCACATTTCATGCTAAAGGGAGGGTCTCAGGTTTGGAAGGGGAGGATTTGGAAATCACATCTCATGTTATAGGAATGATCTCAGGTTTGGTATTAGAAGCATTGAGATATCACATCTCATGCTATCGGAAGGATCTCAGGTTTGGTATTAGAGGCATTGAGATATCACATCTCATGCTATCATAAGGGTCTCAGGATTGAAATGGGAAGGAGTTGGATATCACATCTCATGTTATAGGAAGGATCTCAGGTTTGGTATTAGAAGCATTGCGACATCACATCTCATGCTATAGGAAGGGTCTCAGGATTGGAATTGGAAGGAGTTGGATGTCACATCTCATGCTATAGGAAGGGTCTCAGATTTGGTATAAGCATTGAGATATCACATCTCATGCTATAGGAAGGGTCTCAGGAATGGAATGGGAAGGAGTTGTATATGACATCTCAGGCCATGGGAAGGGTCTCAGGTTTGGTATAAGCATTGAGATATCACATCTCTGCTATCGGAAGGGTCTCAGGATTGGAATGGGAAGGAGTTGGATATCCCATCTCATGTTATAGGAAGGGTCTCAGGTTTGGTATTAGAAGCATTGAGATATTACATCTCATGCTATAGGAAGGGTCTCAGGATTGGAATGGGAAGGAGTTGGATATCACATCTCATGATAAAGGAAGGGTCTAAGGTTTGGAAGGGGAAGGATTTGGATATCACATCTCATGTTATAGGACGGATCTCAGGTTTGGTATTAGAAACATTGAGATATCAAGTCTCATGGTATAGGAAGGGTCTCAGAATTGGAATGGGAAGGAGTTGGATATCACATCTCAAGCTATAGGAAGGGTCTCAGGATTGGAATGGGAAGGAGTTTGATATCACATCTCATGCCATAGTATGGGTCTCAGGTTTGGTAGAAGCATTTGGGATATCACATCTCATGCTATCGGAAGGGTCTCAGGATTGGAATGGGAAGGAGTTGGATATCACATCTCAAGCTATAGGAAGGGTCTCAGGTTTGGTATAAGCATTGAGATATCACATCTCATGCTATAGGAAGGGTCTCAGGATTGGAATGGGAAGGAGCTGGATATCACATCTCATGTTATAGGAAAGATCTCAGGTTTGGTATTAGAAGCATTGAGACATCACATCTCATGTTACAGGAAGGGTCTCAGGATTAGAATGGGAAGAAGCTGGATATCACATCTCATGCTATAGGAAGGGTCTCAGGTTTGGAAGGGGAAGGAGTTGGATATCCAATCTCATGTTATAGGACTGGTCTCAGGTTTGGTATTAGAAGCATTGAGATATCACATCTCATGCTATAGGAAGGGTCTCAGGATTGGAATGGGAAGGAGCTGGATATCACATCTCATGTTATAGGAAAGATCTCAGGTTTGGTATTAGAAGCATTGAGACATCACATCTCATGCTATAAGAAGGGTCTCAAGATTGGAATGGGAAGGAGTTGGATATCACATCTCATGCTATAGGAAGGGTCTCAGGTTTGGAAGGGGAAGGAGTTGGATATCCAATCTCATGTTATAGGACTGGTCTCAGGTTTGGTATTAGAAGCATTGAGATATCACATCGCATGCTGTAGGAAGGTTCTCAGGTTTGGAATGGGGAGGAATTGGATATCACATCTCATATCATAGGAAGGATCTCAGGTTTGGTATTAGAAGCATTGAGATATCATATCTCATGCTATAGGAATGGTCTCAGGATTGGAATGGGAAGGAGTTGGATATTACATTCTTGCTATAGGAAGTGTCTCATGTTTGGAATGGGAAGGAGTTGGATATCACATATGCTATAGGAAGGGTCTCAGGATTGGATTGGGAAGGAGTTGGATATCACATCTCATGTTATAGGAAGGGTCTCCGGATTGGAATGTGAAGGATATGGATATCACATCTCATGCTAAAGGAATGGTCTCAGGTTTGGAATGGGAAGGAGTTGGATATGACATCTCTTGTTATAGGGAGGGTCTCAGGATTTGAATGGCAAGGAGTTGGATATCACATCTCATGCCATAGGAAGGGTCTCAGGTTTGGTATAAGCATTGAGATATCACATCTCTGCTATCGGAAGGGTCTCAGGATTGGATTGGGAAGGAGTTGGATATCCCTTCTCATGCTATAGGAAGGGTCTCAGGTTGGAATGGAAAGGAGTTGGATATCACATCTCATGTTATAGGAAGGGTCTCAGGATTGGAATGGGAAGGATTAGGATATCACATCTCTTGCTATAGGAAGGGTCTCAAGTTTTTTATTAGAAACATTGAGATATCACATCTCATGCTATAGGAAGGGTTTTAGGATTGGAATGGGAAGTATTTGGATATCACATCTCATGCTAAAGGAAGAGTCTCAGGTTTGGAAGGGGAAGGATTTGGATATCACATCTCATGTTATAGGAAGGGTCTCAGGATTGGAATGGGAAGGATTTGGATATCACATCTCTTGCTATAGGAAGGGTCTCAAGTTTTTTATTAGAAACATTGAGATATCACATCTCATGCTATAGGAAGGGTTTTAGGATTGGAATGGGAAGTATTTGGATATCACATCTCATGCCATAGGAAGGGTCTCAGGTTTGGTATAAGCATTGAGATATCACATCTCTGCTATCGGAAGGGTCTCAGGATTGGATTGGGAACGAGTTGGATATCCCTTCTCATGTTATAGGAAGGGTCTCAGGATTGGAATGGGAAGGATTTGGATATCACATCTAATGTCATAGGAAGGATCTCAGGTTTGGTATTAGAAGCATTGATATATCACATCTCATGCTATAGGAATGGTCTCAGGATTGGAATGGGAAGGAGTTGGATATCACATCTCATGTTATAGGAAAGATCTCAGGTTTGGTATTAGAAGCATTGAGACATCACATCTCATGTTATAGGAAGGGTCTCAGGATTGGAATGGGAAGAAGCTGGATATCACATCTCATGCTATAGGAAGGGTCTCAGGTTTGGAAGGGGAAGGAGTTGGATATCCAATCTCATGTTATAGGACTGGTCTCATGTTTGGTATTAGAAGCATTGAGATATCACATCGCATGCTGTAGGAAGGTTCTCAGGTTTGGAATGGGGAGGAATTGTATATCACATCTCATGTCATAGGAAGGATCTCAGGTTTGGTATTAGAAGCATTGAGATAACACATCTCATGCTATAGGAATGGTCTCAGGATTGGAATGGGAAGGAGTTGGATATTACATTCTTGCTATAGGAAGGGTCTCATGTTTGGAATGGGAAGGAGTTGGATATCACATATGCTATAGGAAGGGTCCCAGGTTTGGAACGGGAAGGAGTTGGATATCACATCTCATGTTATAGGAAGGGTCTCAGGTTTGGTATAAGCATTGAGATATCACATCTCTGCTATCGGAAGTGTCTCAGGATTGGAATGGGAAGGAGTTGGATATCCCATCTCATGTTATAGGACGGGTCTCAGGTTTGTTATTAGAATCATTGAGATATCATATTGCATGCTGTAGGAAGGGTCTAAGGATTGGAATGTGAAGGACTTGGATATCACATCTCATGCTATAGGTAGGCTCTCAGGTTTGGAAAGGGAAGGAGTTGGATATCACATCTCATGTTATAGGAAGAGTCTCAGGTTTGGTATAAGCATTGAGACATCACATCTCATGCTATAAGAAGGGTCTCAAGATTGGAATGGGAAGGAGTTGGATATCACATCTCATGCTATAGGAAGGGTCTCAGGTTTGGAAGGGGAAGGAGTTGGATATCCAATCTCATGTTATAGGACTGGTCTCAGGTTTGGTATTAGAAGCATTGAGATATCACATCGCATGCTGTAGGAAGGTTCTCAGGTTTGGAATGGGGAGGAATTGGATATCACATCTCATGTCATAGGAAGGATCTCAGGTTTGGTATTAGAAGCATTGAGATATCATATCTCATGCTATAGGAATGGTCTCAGGATTGGAATGGGAAGGAGTTGGATATTACATTCTAGCTATAGGAAGGGTCTCATGTTTGGAATGGGAAGGAGTTGGATATCACATATGCTATAGGAAGGGTCTCAGCTTTGGAACGGGAAGGAGTTGGATATCACATCTCATTTTATAGGAAGGGTCTCAGGTTTGGTATAAGCATTGAGATATCACATCTCTGCTATCAGAAGTGTCTCAGGATTGGAATGGGAAGGAGTTGGATATCCCATCTCATGTTATAGGATGGGTCTCAGGTTTGTTATTAGAATCATTGAGATATCATATTGCATGCTGTAGGAAGGGTCTAAGGATTGGAATGGGAAGGACTTGGATATCACATTTCATGTTAGAGGAAGGATCTCAGGTTTGGTATTAGAGGCATTGAGATATCACATCTCATACTATAGGAAGGGTCTCAGGATTGGAATGGGAAGGAGTTGGATATCACATCTCATGCTATAGGAAGGGTCTCAGGTTTGTATAAGCATTGAGATATCACATCTCAAGCTATAGGAAGGGTCTCAGGATTGGAATGGGAAGGAGTTGTATATGACATCTCATGCCATAGGAAGGGTCTCAGGTTTGGTATAAGCATTGAGATATCACATCTCTGCTATCGGAAGGGTCTCAGGATTGGAAAGGGAAGGAGTTGGATATCCCATCTCATGTTATAGGAAGAGTCTCAGGTTTGGTATTAGAAGCATTGAGATATCACATCTCATGCTATAGGAAGTGTCTCAGGATTGGAATGGGAAGGACTTGGATATCACATCTCATGCTATAGGGAGGGTCTCAAGTTTGATATTAGATGCATTGAGATATCACATTTCATGCTATAGGAAGGGTCTCAGGATTGGAATGGGAAGGAGTTGAATATCACATCTCATGCTATAGGAAGGGTCTCAGGTTTGGTATAAGCAGTGAGATGTCACATCTCATGCTATAGGAAGTGTCTCAGGATTGGAATGGGAAGGAGTTGGATATCACATCTCATGTTATAGGAAGGATCTCAGGTTTGGTATAAGCACTGAGATATCACATCTCTGCTATCGGAAGGGTCTCAGGATTGGAATGGGAAGGAGTTGGATATTCCCATCTCATGTTATAGAAAGGGTCTCATGTTTGGTATTAGAAGCATTGAGATATCACATCTCATGCTATAGGAAGGGTCTCAGGATTGGAATGGGAAGGACTTATCACATCTCATGCTATAGGGAGGGTCTCAAGTTTGATATTGGAAGCATTGAGATATCACATCTCATGATATCGGAAGGGTCTCAGGTTTGGAAGGGGAAGGATTTGGATATCACATCTCATGTTATAGGAAGGATCTCAGGTTTGGTATTAGAAGCATTAAGATATCATATCTCATGCTATCGGAAGGATCTCAGGTTTGGTATTATAGGCATTGAGATCTCACATCTCATGCTATCAGAAGGGTCTCAGGATTGTAATGGGAAGGAGTCGGATATCACATCTCATGTTAAAGGGAGGGTCTCAGGTTTGGTATTAGAAGCATTGAGATATCACATCTCATGTTATAGGAAGAATCTCAGGTTTGGTATTAGAGGCATTGAGATATCACATCTCATGCTATCTGAAGGGTCTCAGGATTGGAATGGGAAGGAGTCGGATATCACATCTCATGCTAAAGGGAGGGTCTCAGGTTTGGTATTAGAAGCATTGAGATATCACATCTCATGTTATAGGAAGAATCTCAGGTTTGGTATTAGAGGCATTGAAATATCACATCTCATGCTATAGGAAGGGTCTCAGGATTGGAATGGGAATGAGTTGGATATCACATCTCATGCTAAAGGAAGGGTCTCAGTTTTGGTAGAAGCATTGAGATATCACATCTCATGGTATAGGAAGGGTCTCAGGATTGGAATGGGAAGGAGTTGGATATCACATCTCATCCAATAGGAAGGATCTCAGGATTGGAATCGGAAGGATTTGGATGTCACATCTCTTGCTATAGGAAGGGTTTCAGGATTGGAATGGGAAGGAGTTGGATATCCCTTCTCATGCTATAGGAAGGGTCTCAGGTTGGAATGGTAAGGAGTTGGATATCACATCTCATGTTATAGGACGGGTCTCAGGATTGGAATGGGAAGGATTTGGATATCACATCTCTTGCTATAGGGAGGGTCTCAGGTTTTTTATTAGAAACATTGAGATATCACATCTCATGCTATAGGAAGGGTTTCAGGATTGGAATGGGAAGGAGTTGGATATCACATCTCATCCAATAGGAAGGATCTCAGGATTGGAATCGGAAGGATTTGGATGTCACTTCTCATGCTATAGGAGGGGTTTCAGGATTGGAATGGGAAGGAGTTGGATATCCCTTCTCATGCTATAGGAAGGGTCTCAGGTTGGAATGGGAAGGAGTTGGATATCACATCTCATGTTATAGGACGGGTCTCAGGATTGGAATGGGAAGGATTTGGATATCACATCTCTTGCTATAGGAAGGGTCTCAGGTTTTTTATTAGAAACATTGAGATATCACATCTCATGCTATAGGAAGGGTTTCAGGATTGGAATGTGAAGGATTTGGATATCACATCTCATGCTAAAGGAAGGGTCTCAGGTTTGGAAGGGGAAGGAATTGGATATCATATCTCATGTTATAGGACGGGTCCCAGGTTTGGTATTAGAAGCTTTGAGATGTCACATCTCATGCTATAGGAAGGGTCTCAGGATTGGAATGGGAAGGAGTTGGATATCACATCTCAAGCTATCACAGGATTGGGATGGGAAGGAGTTTGATAGCACATCTCAAGCTATAGGGAGGGTCTCAGGTTTGGAAAGGGAAGGATTTGGATTTCACATCTCATGTTATAGGATGGTTCTCATGTTTGGTTTTAGAAGCATTGAGATATCACATCTCATGCTGTCGGAAGGGTCTCAGGTTTGGAAAGGGAAGGATTTGGATTTCACATATGTTATTGGATGGTTCTCAGGTTTGGTTTTAGAAGCATTAAGATATCACATCTCATGCTATAGGAAGGGTCTCAGGTTTGGAATGGGAAGGAGTTGGATACACATCTCATGCTATAGGAAGGATCTCAGGTTTGGTATTAGAAGCATTGTGATATCACATATCATGCTATAGGAAGGGTCTCAGGATTGGAATGGGAAGGAGTTGGATATCACATCTCATGCTAAAGGAAGGATCTCAGGTTTGGAATGGGAAGGAGTTGGATATCACATCTCATGTTATAGGAAAGATCTCAGGTTTGGTATTAGAAGCATTGAGACATCACATCTCATGCTATCAGAAGGGTCTCAGGATTGGAATGGGAAGAAGTTGGATATCACATCTCATGCTATAGGAAGGGTCTCAGGTTTGGTATAAGCATTGAGATATCACATCTCATGCTATAGGAAGGGTCTCAGGATTGGAATGGGAAGGAGTTGTATGTGACATCTCATGCCATAGGAAGGGTCTCAGGTTTGGTATAAGCATTGAGATATCATATCACATGCTATAGGAAGGGTCTCAGGATTGGAATGGGAAGGACTTGGATATCACATCTCATGCTATAGGCAGGGTCTCAGGTTTGGAAAGGGAAGGAGATGGATTTCACATTTCATGTTAGAGGTAGGATCTCAGGTTTGGTATTAGAGGCATTGAGATATCACATCTCATGCTATCAGAAGGGTCTCAGGATTGGAATGGGAAGGAGTTGGATATCACATTTCATGCTAAAGGGAGGGTCTCAGGTTTGGAAGGGGAGGATTTGGAAATCACATCTCATGTTATAGGAATGATCTCAGGTTTGGTATTAGAAGCATTGAGATATCACATCTCATGCTATCGGAAGGATCTCAGGTTTGGTATTAGAGGCATTGAGATATCACATCTCATGCTATCATAAGGGTCTCAGGATTGGAATGGGAAGGAGTTGGATATCACATCTCATGTTATAGGAAGGATCTCAGGTTTGGTATTAGAAGCATTGCGACATCACATCTCATGCTATAGGAAGGGTCTCAGGATTGGAATTGGAAGGAGTTGGATGTCACATCTCATGCTATAGGAAGGGTCTCAGATTTGGTATAAGCATTGAGATATCACATCTCATGCTATAGGAAGGGTCTCAGGATTGGAATGGGAAGGAGTTGTATATGACATCTCAGGCCATGGGAAGGGTCTCAGGTTTGGTATAAGCATTGAGATATCACATCTCTGCTATCGGAAGGGTCTCAGGATTGGAATGGGAAGGAGTTGGATATCCCATCTCATGTTATAGGAAGGGTCTCAGGTTTGGTATTAGAAGCATTGAGATATTACATCTCATGCTATAGGAAGGGTCTCAGGATTGGAATGGGAAGGAGTTGGATATCACATCTCATGATAAAGGAAGGGTCTAAGGTTTGGAAGGGGAAGGATTTGGATATCACATCTCATGTTATAGGACGGGTCTCAGGTTTGGTATTAGAAACATTGAGATATCAAGTCTCATGGTATAGGAAGGGTCTCAGAATTGGAATGGGAAGGAGTTGGATATCACATCTCAAGCTATAGGAAGGGTCTCAGGATTGGAATGGGAAGGAGTTTGATATCACATCTCATGCCATAGTATGGGTCTCAGGTTTGGTAGAAGCATTTGGGATATCACATCTCATGCTATCGGAAGGGTCTCAGGATTGGAATGGGAAGGAGTTGGATATCACATCTCAAGCTATAGGAAGGGTCTCAGGTTTGGTATAAGCATTGAGATATCACATCTCATGCTATAGGAAGGGTCTCAGGATTGGAATGGGAAGGAGCTGGATATCACATCTCATGTTATAGGAAAGATCTCAGGTTTGGTATTAGAAGCATTGAGACATCACATCTCATGTTACAGGAAGGGTCTCAGGATTAGAATGGGAAGAAGCTGGATATCACATCTCATGCTATAGGAAGGGTCTCAGGTTTGGAAGGGGAAGGAGTTGGATATCCAATCTCATGTTATAGGACTGGTCTCAGGTTTGGTATTAGAAGCATTGAGATATCACATCGCATGCTGTAGGAAGGTTCTCAGGTTTGGAATGGGGATGAATTGGATATCACATCTCATGTCATAGGAAGGATCTCAGGTTTGGTATTATAAGCATTGAGATATCACATCTCATGCTATAGGAATGGTCTCAGGATTGGAATGGGAAGGAGTTGGATATTACATTCTTGCTATAGGAAGGGTCTCATGTTTGGAATGGGAAGGAGTTGGATATCACATATGCTATAGGAAGGGTCCCAGGTTTGGAATGGGAAGGAATTGGATATCCCATCTCATGTTATAGGACGGGTCTCAGGTTTGTTATTAGAATCATTGAGATATCATATTGCATGCTGTAGGAAGGGTCTAAGGATTGGAATGGGAAGGACCTGGATATCACATCTCATGCTATAGGTAGGCTCTCAGGTTTGGAAAGGGAAGGAGTTAGATATCACATCTCATGTTATAGGAAGAGTCTCAGGTTTGGTATAAGCATTGAGACATCACATCTCATGCTATAAGAAGGGTCTCAAGATTGGAATGGGAAGGAGTTGGATATCACATCTCATGCTCTAGGAAGGGTCTCAGGTTTGGTATAAGCATTGAGATATCACATCTCATGCTATAGGAAGGGTCTCAGGATTGGAATGGGAAGGAGTTGGATATCACATCTCATGCTATAGGAAGGGTCTCAGGTTTGGAAGGGGAAGGAGTTGGATATCCAATCTCATGTTATAGGACTGGTCTCAGGTTTGGTATTAGAAGCATTGAGATATCTTATCGCATGCTGTAGGAAGGTTCTCAGGTTTGGAATGGGGAGGAATTGGATACCACATCTCATGCTATAGGAAGGGTCTCAGGTTTGGTATAAGCATTGAGATACCCCATCTCAAGGGTCTCAGCATTGGAATCGGAAGGAGTTGTATTTGACATCTCATGCTATAGGAAGGGTCTCAGGTTTGGTATAAGCAGTGAGCTATCACATCTCATGCTATAGGAAGTGTCTCAGGATTGGAATGGGAAGGAGTTGGATATCACATCTCATGCTAAAGGGAGGGTCTCAGGTTTGGAAGGGGAAGGATTTGGATATCACATCTCATGTTATAGGAAGGATCTCAGGTTTGGTATTAGAAGCATTGAGATATCACATCTCATGCTATCAGAAGGATGTCAGGTTTGGTATTAGAGGCATTGAGACATCACATCTCATGCTATAGGAAGGGTCTCAGGATTGGGATGGGAAGGAGTTGGATATCACATCTCATGCTATAGGAAGGGTCTCAGGTTTGGTATAAGCATTGAGATATCACATCCCAAGCTATAGGAAGGGTCTCAGGATTGGAATGGGAAGGAGTTGTATATGACATCTCATGCCATAGAAGGGTCTCAGGTTTGGTATAAGCATTGAGATATCACATCTCTGCTATCGGAAGGGTCTGAGGATTGGAAAGGGAAGGAGTTGGATATCCCATCTCATGTTATAGGAAGAGTCTCAGGTTTGGTATTAGAAGCATTGATATATCACATCTCATGCTATAGGAAGTGTCTTAGGATTGGAATGGGAAGGACTTGGATATCACATCTCATGCTATAGGGAGGGTCTCAAGTTTGATATTAGAAGCATTGAGATATCACATCTCATGCTATAGGAAGGGTCTCAGGATTGGAATGGGAAGGAGTTGGATATCACATCTCATGCTATAGGAAGGGTCTCAGGTTTGGTATAAGCAGTGAGATATCACATCTCATGCTATAGGAAGTGTCTCAGGATTGGAATGGGAAGGAGTTGGAGATCACATCTCATGCTAAAGGGAGGGTCTCAGGTTTGGAAGGGGAAGGATTTGGATATCACATCTCATGTTATAGGAAGGATCTCAGGTTTGGTATTAGAAGCATTGAGATATCACATCTCATGCTATCGGAAGGATCTCAGGTTTGGTATTAGAGGCATTGAGATATCACATCTCCTGCTATCAGAAGGGTCTCAGGATAGGAATGGGAAGGAGTTGGATATCACATCTCATGCTAAAGGGAGGGTCTCGGGTTTGGAAGGGGAAGGATTTGGATATCACATCTCATGTTATAGGAAGGATATCAGGTTTGGTATTAGCATTGAGATATCCCATCTCATGCTATAGGAAGGGTCTCAGGTTTGGAATCGGAAGGAGTTGTATATGACATCTCATGCCATAGAAGGGTCTCAGGTTTGGTATAAGCATTGAGATATCACATCTCTGCTATCGGAAGGGTCTCAGGATTGGAAAGGGAAGGAGTTGGATATCCCATCTCATGTTATAGGAAGAGTCTCAGGTTTGGTATTAGAAGCATTGATATATCACATCTCATGCTATAGGAAGTGTCTTAGGATTGGAATGGGAAGGACTTGGATATCACATCTCATGCTATAGGGAGGGTCTCAAGTTTGATATTAGAAGCATTGAGATATCACATCTCATGCTATAGGAAGGGTCTCAGGATTGGAATGGGAAGGAGTTGGATATCACATCTCATGCTATAGGAAGGGTCTCAGGTTTGGTATAAGCAGTGAGATATCACATCTCATGCTATAGGAAGTGTCTCAGGATTGGAATGGGAAGGAGTTGGAGATCACATCTCATGCTAAAGGGAGGGTCTCAGGTTTGGAAGGGGAAGGATTTGGATATCACATCTCATGTTATAGGAAGGATCTCAGGTTTGGTATTAGAAGCATTGAGATATCACATCTCATGCTATCGGAAGGATCTCAGGTTTGGTATTAGAGGCATTGAGATATCACATCTCATGCTATCAGAAGGGTCTCGGGATAGGAATGGGAAGGAGTTGGATATCACATCTCATGCTAAAGGGAGGGTCTCGGGTTTGGAAGGGGAAGGATTTGGATATCACATCTCATGTTATAGGAAGGATCTCAGGTTTGGTATTAGCATTGAGATATCCCATCTCATGCTATAGGAAGTGTCTCCGGTTTGGAATCGGAAGGAGTTGTATATGACATCTCATACCACAGGAAGGATCTCAGGTTTGGTATAAGCATTGAGATATCACATCTCTGCTATCGGAAGGGTCTCAGGATTGGAATGGGAAGGAGTTGGATATCCCATCTCGTTATAGGAAGGGTCTCAGGTTTAGTATTAGAAGCATTGAGATATCACATCTCATGGTATAGGACGGGTCTCAGAATTGGAATGGGAAGGAGTTGGATATCACATCTCAAGCTATAAGAAGGGTCTCAGGATTGGAATGGGAAGGACTTGGATATCACATCTCATGTTATAGGAAGGGTCTCAGGTTTGGTATTAGAAGCATTGAGATATCACATCTCATGCTATAGGAAGGCTCTCAGGTTTGGAAGGGGAAGGAGTTGGATATCACATTTCATGTTAGAGGTAGGATCTCAGGTTTGGTATTAGAGGCATTGAGATATCACATCTCATGCTATCAGAAGGGTCTCAGGATTGGAATGGGAAGGAGTCGGATATCACATCTCATGCAAAATGGAGGGTCTCAGGTTTGGAAGGGGAAGGATTTGGATATCACATCTCATTATATAGGAAGGATCTCAGGTTTGGTATTAGAAGCATTGAGATATCACATCTCATGCTATCGGAAGGATCTCAGGTTTGGTATTAGAGGCATTGAGATATCACATCTCATGCTATCAGAAGGGTCTCGGGATAGGAATGGGAAGGAGTTGGATATCACATCTCATGCTAAAGGGAGGGTCTCGGGTTTGGAAGGGGAAGGATTTGGATATCACATCTCATGTTATAGGAAGGATCTCAGGTTTGGTATTAGCATTGAGATATCCCATCTCATGCTATAGGAAGGGTCTCAGGTTTGGAATCGGAAGGAGTTGTATATGACATCTCATACCATAGGAAGGGTCTCAGGTTTGGTATAAGCATTGAGATATCACATCTCTGCTATCGGAAGGGTCTCAGGATTGGAATGGGAAGGAGTTGGATATCCCATCTCGTTATAGGAAGGGTCTCAGGTTTAGTATGAGAAGCATTGAGATATCACATCTCATGGTATAGGACGGGTCTCAGAATTGGAATGGGAAGGAGTTGGATATCACATCTCAAGCTATAAGAAGGGTCTCAGGATTGGAATGGGAAGGACTTGGATATCACATCTCATGTTATAGGAAGGGTCTCAGGTTTGGTATTAGAAGCATTGAGATATCACATCTCATGCTATAGGAAGGGTCTCAGGTTTGGTATAAGCATTGAGATATCACATCTCATGCTATAGGAAGGGTCTCAGGATTGGAATGGGAAGGAGTTGTATGTGACATCTCATGCCATAGGAAGGGTCTCAGGTTTGGTATAAGCATTGAGATATCATATCACATGCTATAGGAAGGGTCTCAGGATTGGAATGGGAAGGACTTGGATATCACATCTCATGCTATAGGCAGGGTCTCAGGTTTGGAAAGGGAAGGAGATGGATATCACATTTCATGTTAGAGGTAGGATCTCAGGTTTGGTATTAGAGGCATTGAGATATCACATCTCATGCTATCAGAAGGGTCTCAGGATTGGAATGGGAAGGAGTTGGATATCACATTTCATGCTAAAGGGAGGGTCTCAGGTTTGGAAGGGGAGGATTTGGAAATCACATCTCATGTTATAGGAATGATCTCAGGTTTGGTATTAGAAGCATTGAGATATCACATCTCATGCTATCGGAAGGATCTCAGGTTTGGTATTAGAGGCATTGAGATATCACATCTCATGCTATCATAAGGGTCTCAGGATTGGAATGGGAAGGAGTTGGATATCACATCTCATGTTATAGGAAGGATCTCAGGTTTGGTATTAGAAGCATTGAGACATCACATCTCATGCTATAGGAAGGGTCTCAGGATTGGAATTGGAAGGAGTTGGATGTCACATCTCATGCTATAGGAAGGGTCTCAGATTTGGTATAAGCCTTGAGATATCACATCTCATGCTATAGGAAGGGTCTCAGGATTGGAATGGGAAGGAGTTGTATATGACATCTCAGGCCATGGGAAGGGTCTCAGGTTTGGTATAAGCATTGAGATATCACATCTCTGCTATCGGAAGGGTCTCAGGATTGGAATGGGAAGGAGTTGGATATCCCATCTCATGTTATAGGAAGGGTCTCAGGTTTGGTATTAGAAGCATTGAGATATTACATCTCATGCTATAGGAAGGGTCTCAGGATTGGAATGGGAAGGAGTTGGATATCACATCTCATGATAAAGGAAGGGTCTAAGGTTTGGAAGGGGAAGGATTTGGATATCACATCTCATGTTATAGGACGGGTCTCAGATTTGGTATTAGAAACATTGAGATATCAAGTCTCATGGTATAGGAAGGGTCTCAGAATTGGAATGGGAAGGAGTTGGATATCACATCTCAAGCTATAGGAAGGGTCTCAGGATTGGAATGGGAAGGAGTTTGATATCACATCTCATGCCATAGTATTGGTCTCAGGTTTGGTAGAAGCATTTGGGATATCACATCTCATGCTATCGGAAGGGTCTCAGGATTGGAATGGGAAGGAGTTGGATATCACATCTCAAGCTATAGGAAGGGTCTCAGGTTTGGTATAAGCATTGAGATATCACATCTCATGCTATAGGAAGGGTCTCAGGATTGGAATGGGAAGGAGCTGGATATCACATCTCATGTTATAGGAAAGATCTCAGGTTTGGTATTAGAAGCATTGAGACATCACATCTCATGTTATAGGAAGGGTCTCAGGATTGGAATGGGAAGAAGCTGGATATCACATCTCATGCTATAGGAAGGGTCTCAGGTTTGGAAGGGGAAGGAGTTGGATATCCAATCTCATGTTATAGGACTGGTCTCAGGTTTGGTATTAGAAGCATTGAAATATCACATCGCATGCTGTAGGAAGGTTCTCAGGTTTGGAATGGGGAGGAATTGGATATCACATCTCATGTCATAGGAAGGATCTCAGGTTTGGTATTATAAGCATTGAGATATCACATCTCATGCTATAGGAATGGTCTCAGGATTGGAATGGGAAGGAGTTGGATATTACATTCTTGCTATAGGAAGGGTCTCATGTTTGGAATGGGAAGGAGTTGGATATCACATATGCTATAGGAAGGGTCCCAGGTTTGGAATGGGAAGGAATTGGATATCCCATCTCATGTTATAGGACGGGTCTCAGGTTTGTTATTAGAATCATTGAGATATCATATTGCATGCTGTAGGAAGGGTCTAAGGATTGGAATGGGAAGGACCTGGATATCACATCTCATGCTATAGGTAGGCTCTCAGGTTTGGAAAGGGAAGGAGTTGGATATCACATCTCATGTTATAGGAAGAGTCTCAGGTTTGGTATAAGCATTGAGACATCACATCTCATGCTATAAGAAGGGTCTCAAGATTGGAATGGGAAGGAGTTGGATATCACATCTCATGCTCTAGGAAGGGTCTCAGGTTTGGTATAAGCATTGAGATATCACATCTCATGCTATAGGAAGGGTCTCAGGATTGGAATGGGAAGGAGTTGGATATCACATCTCATGCTATAGGAAGGGTCTCAGGTTTGGAAGGGGAAGGAGTTGGATATCCAATCTCATGTTATAGGACTGGTCTCAGGTTTGGTATTAGAAGCATTGAGATATCTTATCGCATGCTGTAGGAAGGTTCTCAGGTTTGGAATGGGGAGGAATTGGATACCACATCTCATGCTATAGGAAGGGTCTCAGGTTTGGTATAAGCATTGAGATACCCCATCTCAAGGGTCTCAGCATTGGAATCGGAAGGAGTTGTATTTGACATCTCATGCTATAGGAAGGGTCTCAGGTTTGGTATAAGCAGTGAGATATCACATCTCATGCTATAGGAAGTGTCTCAGGATTGGAATGGGAAGGAGTTGGATATCACATCTCATGCTAAAGGGAGGGTCTCAGGTTTGGAAGGGGAAGGATTTGGATATCACATCTCATGTTATAGGAAGGATCTCAGGTTTGGTATTAGAAGCATTGAGATATCACATCTCATGCTATCGGAAGGATCTCAGGTTTGGTATTAGAGGCATTGAGACATCACATCTCATGCTATAGGAAGGGTCTCAGGATTGGGATGGGAAGGAGTTGGATATCACATCTCATGCTATAGGAAGGGTCTCAGGTTTGGTATAAGCATTGAGATATCACATCTCAAGCTATAGGAAGGGTCTCAGGATTGGAATGGGAAGGAGTTGTATATGACATCTCATGCCATAGAAGGGTCTCAGGTTTGGTATAAGCATTGAGATATCACATCTCTGCTATCGGAAGGGTCTCAGGATTGGAAAGGGAAGGAGTTGGATATCCCATCTCATGTTATAGGAAGAGTCTCAGGTTTGGTATTAGAAGCATTGAGATATCACATCTCATGCTATAGGAAGTGTCTTAGGATTGGAATGGGAAGGACTTGGATATCACATCTCATGCTATAGGGAGGGTCTCAAGTTTGATATTAGAAGCATTGAGATATCACATCTCATGCTATAGGAAGGGTCTCAGGATTGGAATGGGAAGGAGTTGTATATGACATCTCATACCATAGGAAGGGTCTCAGGTTTGGTATAAGCATTGAGATATCACATCTCAGCTATCGGAAGGGTCTCAGGATTGGAATGGGAAGGAGTTGGAGATCCCATCTCGTTATAGGAAGGGTCTCAGGTTTAGTATTAGAAGCATTGAGATATCACATCTCATGGTATAGGACGGGTCTCAGAATTGGAATGGGAAGGAGTTGGATATCACATCTCAAGCTATAAGAAGGGTCTCAGGATTCGAATGGGAAGGACTTGGATATCACATCTCATGTTATAGGAAGGGTCTCAGGTTTGGTATTAGAAGCATTGAGATATCACATCTCATGCTATAGGAAGGCTCTCAGGTTTGGAAGGGGAAGGAGTTGGATATCACATTTCATGTTAGAGGTAGGATCTCAGGTTTGGTATTAGAGGCATTGAGATATCACATCTCATGCTATCAGAAGGGTCTCAGGATTGGAATGGGAAGGAGTCGGATAACACATCTCATGCAAAATGGAGGGTCTCAGGTTTGGAAGGGGAAGGATTTGGATATCACATCTCATTATATAGGAAGGATCTCAGGTTTGGTATTAGAAGCATTGAGATATCACATCTCATGCTATAGGAAGGGTCTCAGGATTGGAATGGGAAGGAGTTGTATATGACATCTCATACCATAGGAAGGGTCTCAGGTTTGGTATAAGCATTGAGATATCACATCTCAGCTATCGGAAGGGTCTCAGGATTGGAATGGGAAGGAGTTGGATATCCCATCTCGTTATAGGAAGGGTCTCAGGTTTAGTATTAGAAGCATTGAGATATCACATCTCATGGTATAGGACGGGTCTCAGAATTGGAATGGGAAGGAGTTGGATATCACATCTCAAGCTATAAGAAGGGTCTCAGGATTCGAATGGGAAGGACTTGGATATCACATCTCATGTTATAGGAAGGGTCTCAGGTTTGGTATTAGAAGCATTGAGATATCACATCTCATGCTATAGGAAGGCTCTCAGGTTTGGAAGGGGAAGGAGTTGGATATCACATTTCATGTTAGAGGTAGGATCTCAGGTTTGGTATTAGAGGCATTGAGATATCACATCTCATGCTATCAGAAGGGTCTCAGGATTGGAATGGGAAGGAGTCGGATAACACATCTCATGCAAAATGGAGGGTCTCAGGTTTGGAAGGGGAAGGATTTGGATATCACATCTCATTATATAGGAAGGATCTCAGGTTTGGTATTAGAAGCATTGAGATATCACATCTCATGCTATAGGAAGGGTCTCAGGATTGGAATGGGAAGGAGTTGTATATGACATCTCATACCATAGGAAGGGTCTCAGGTTTGGTATAAGCATTGAGATATCACATCTCAGCTATCGGAAGGGTCTCAGGATTGGAATGGGAAGGAGTTGGATATCCCATCTCGTTATAGGAAGGGTCTCAGGTTTAGTATTAGAAGCATTGAGATATCACATCTCATGGTATAGGACGGGTCTCAGAATTGGAATGGGAAGGAGTTGGATATCACATCTCAAGCTATAAGAAGGGTCTCAGGATTCGAATGGGAAGGACTTGGATATCACATCTCATGTTATAGGAAGGGTCTCAGGTTTGGTATTAGAAGCATTGAGATATCACATCTCATGCTATAGGAAGGCTCTCAGGTTTGGAAAGGGAAGGAGTTGGATATCACATCTCATGTTATAGGACTGGTCTCAGGTTTGGTATTAGAAGCATTGAGATATCACATCGCATGCTATAAGAAGGGTCTCAAGATTGGAATGGGAAGGAGTTGGATATCACATCTCATGCTATAGGAAGGGTCTCAGGTTTGGAAGGGGAAGGAGTTGGATATCCAATCTCATGTTATAGGACTGGTCTCAGGTTTGGTATTAGAAGCATTGAGATATCACATCGCATGCTTTAGGAAGGTTCTCAGGTTTGGAATGGGGAGGAATTGGATATCACATCTCATGTCATAGGAAGGATCTCAGGTTTGGTATTAGAAGCATTGAGATATCATATCTCATGCTATAGGAATGGTCTCAGGATTGGAATGGGAAGGAGTTGGATATTACATTCTTGCTATAGGAAGGGTCTCATGTTTGGAATGGGAAGGAGTTGGATATCACATATGCTATAGGAAGGGTCTCAGCTTTGGAACGGGAAGGAGTTGGATATCACATCTCATTTTATAGGAAGGGTCTCAGGTTTGGTATAAGCATTGAGATATCACATCTCTGCTATCAGAAGTGTCTCAGGATTGGAATGGGAAGGAGTTGGATATCCCATCTCATGTTATAGGATGGGTCTCAGGTTTGTTATTAGAATCATTGAGATATCATATTGCATGCTGTAGGAAGGGTCTAAGGATTGGAATGGGAAGGACTTGGATATCACATTTCATGTTAGAGGAAGGATCTCAGGTTTGGTATTAGAGGCATTGAGATATCACATCTCAAGCTATAGGAAGGGTCTCAGGATTGGAATGGGAAGGAGTTGTATATGACATCTCATGCCATAGGAAGGGTCTCAGGTTTGGTATAAGCATTGAGATATCACATCTCTGCTATCGGAAGGGTCTCAGGATTGGAAAGGGAAGGAGTTGGATATCCCATCTCATGTTATAGGAAGAGTCTCAGGTTTGGTATTAGAAGCATTGGGATATCACATCTCATGCTATAGGAAGTGTCTCAGGATTGGAATGGGAAGGACTTGGATATCACATCTCATGCTATAGGGAGGGTCTCAAGTTTGATATTAGATGCATTGAGATATCACATTGCATGCTATAGGAAGGGTCTCAGGATTGGAATGGGAAGGAGTTGAATATCACATCTCATGCTATAGGAAGGGTCTCAGGTTTGGTATAAGCAGTGAGATGTCACATCTCATGCTATAGGAAGTGTCTCAGGATTGGAATGGGAAGGAGTTGGATATCACATCTCATGTTATAGGAAGGATCTCAGGTTTGGTATAAGCACTGAGATATCACATCTCTGCTATCGGAAGGGTCTCAGGATTGGAATGGGAAGGAGTTGGATATTCCCATCTCATGTTATAGAAAGGGTCTCATGTTTGGTATTAGAAGCATTGAGATATCACATCTCATGCTATAGGAAGGGTCTCAGGATTGGAATGGGAAGGACTTGGATATCACATCTCATGCTATAGGGAGGGTCTCAAGTTTGATATTGGAAGCATTGAGATATCACATCTCATGATATCGGAAGGGTCTCAGGTTTGGAAGGGGAAGGATTTGGATATCACATCTCATGTTATAGGAAGGATCTCAGGTTTGGTATTAGAAGCATTGAGATATCATATCTCATGCTATCGGAAGGATCTCAGGTTTGGTATTATAGGCATTGAGATCTCACATCTCATGCTATCAGAAGGGTCTCAGGATTGTAATGGGAAGGAGTCGGATATCACATCTCATGTTAAAGGGAGGGTCTCAGGTTTGGTATTAGAAGCATTGAGATATCACATCTCATGTTATAGGAAGAATCTCAGGTTTGGTATTAGAGGCATTGAGATATCACATCTCATGCTATCTGAAGGGTCTCAGGATTGGAATGGGAAGGAGTCGGATATCACATCTCATGCTAAAGGGAGGGTCTCAGGTTTGGTATTAGAAGCATTGAGATATCACATCTCATGTTATAGGAAGAATCTCAGGTTTGGTATTAGAGGCATTGAAATATCACATCTCATGCTATAGGAAGGGTCTCAGGATTGGAATGGGAATGAGTTGGATATCACATCTCATGCTAAAGGAAGGGTCTCAGTTTTGGTAGAAGCATTGAGATATCACATCTCATGGTATAGGAAGGGTCTCAGGATTGGAATGGGAAGGAGTTGGATATCACATCTCATCCAATAGGAAGGATCTCAGGATTGGAATCGGAAGGATTTGGATGTCACATCTCTTGCTATAGGAAGGGTTTCAGGATTGGAATGGGAAGGAGTTGGATATCCCTTCTCATGCTATAGGAAGGGTCTCAGGTTGGAATGGTAAGGAGTTGGATATCACATCTCATGTTATAGGACGGGTCTCAGGATTGGAATGGGAAGGATTTGGATATCACATCTCTTGCTATAGGAAGGGTCTCAGGTTTTTTATTAGAAACATTGAGATATCACATCTCATGCTATAGGAAGGGTTTCAGGATTGGAATGGGAAGGAGTTGGATATCACATCTCATCCAATAGGAAGGATCTCAGGATTGGAATCGGAAGGATTTGGATGTCACATCTCATGCTATAGGAAGGGTTTCAGGATTGGAATGGGAAGGAGTTGGATATCCCTTCTCATGCTATAGGAAGGGTCTCAGGTTGGAATGGGAAGGAGTTGGATATCACATCTCATGTTATAGGACGGGTCTCAGGATTGGAATGGGAAGGATTTGGATATCACATCTCTTGCTATAGGAAGGGTCTCAGGTTTTTTATTAGAAACATTGAGATATCACATCTCATGCTATAGGAAGGGTTTCAGGATTGGAATGGGAAGGATTTGGATATCACATCTCATGCTAAAGGAAGGGTCTCAGGTTTGGAAGGGGAAGGAATTGGATATCATATCTCATGTTATAGGACGGGTCCCAGGTTTGGTATTAGAAGCTTTGAGATGTCACATCTCATGCTATAGGAAGGGTCTCAGGATTGGAATGGGAAGGAGTTGGATATCACATCTCAAGCTATCACAGGATTGGGATGGGAAGGAGTTTGATAGCACATCTCAAGCTATAGGAAGGGTCTCAGGTTTGGAAAGGGAATGATTTGGATTTCACATCTCATGTTATAGGATGGTTCTCATGTTTGGTTTTAGAAGCATTGAGATATCACATCTCATGCTGTCGGAAGGGTCTCAGGTTTGGAAAGGGAAGGATTTGGATTTCACATATGTTATTGGATGGTTCTCAGGTTTGGTTTTAGAAGCATTAAGATATCACATCTCATGCTATAGGAAGGGTCTCAGGTTTGGAATGGGAAGGAGTTGGATACACATCTCATGCTATAGGAAGGATCTCAGGTTTGGTATTAGAAGCATTGTGATATCACATATCATGCTATAGGAAGGGTCTCAGGATTGGAATGGGAAGGAGTTGGATATCACATCTCATGCTAAAGGAAGGATCTCAGGTTTGGAATGGGAAGGAGTTGGATATCACATCTCATGTTATAGGAAAGATCTCAGGTTTGGTATTAGAAGCATTGAGACATCACATCTCATGCTATCAGAAGGGTCTCAGGATTGGAATGGGAAGAAGTTGGATATCACATCTCATGCTATAGGAAGGGTCTCAGGTTTGGTATAAGCATTGAGATATCACATCTCATGCTATAGGAAGGGTCTCAGGATTGGAATGGGAAGGAGTTGTATGTGACATCTCATGCCATAGGAAGGGTCTCAGGTTTGGTATAAGCATTGAGATATCATATCACATGCCATAGGAAGGGTCTCAGGATTGGAATGGGAAGGACTTGGATATCACATCTCATGCTATAGGCAGGGTCTCAGGTTTGGAAAGGGAAGGAGATGGATATCACATTTCATGTTAGAGGTAGGATCTCAGGTTTGGTATTAGAGGCATTGAGATATCACATCTCATGCTATCAGAAGGGTCTCAGGATTGGAATGGGAAGGAGTTGGATATCACATTTCATGCTAAAGGGAGGGTCTCAGGTTTGGAAGGGGAGGATTTGGAAATCACATCTCATGTTATAGGAATGATCTCAGGTTTGGTATTAGAAGCATTGAGATATCACATCTCATGCTATCGGAAGGATCTCAGGTTTGGTATTAGAGGCATTGATATATCACATCTCATGCTATCATAAGGGTCTCAGGATTGGAATGGGAAGGAGTTGGATATCACATCTCATGTTATAGGAAGGATCTCAGGTTTGGTATTAGAAGCATTGCGACATCACATCTCATGCTATAGGAAGGGTCTCAGGATTGGAATTGGAAGGAGTTGGATGTCACATCTCATGCTATAGGAAGGGTCTCAGATTTGGTATAAGCATTGAGATATCACATCTCATGCTATAGGAAGGGTCTCAGGATTGGAATGGGAAGGAGTTGTATATGACATCTCAGGCCATGGGAAGGGTCTCAGGTTTGGTATAAGCATTGAGATATCACATCTCTGCTATCGGAAGGGTCTCAGGATTGGAATGGGAAGGAGTTGGATATCCCATCTCATGTTATAGGAAGGGTCTCAGGTTTGGTATTAGAAGCATTGAGATATTACATCTCATGCTATAGGAAGGGTCTCAGGATTGGAATGGGAAGGAGTTGGATATCACATCTCATGATAAAGGAAGGGTCTAAGGTTTGGAAGGGGAAGGATTTGGATATCACATCTCATGTTATAGGACGGATCTCAGGTTTGGTATTAGAAACATTGAGATATCAAGTCTCATGGTATAGGAAGGGTCTCAGAATTGGAATGGGAAGGAGTTGGATATCACATCTCAAGCTATAGGAAGGGTCTCAGGATTGGAATGGGAAGGAGTTTGATATCACATCTCATGCCATAGTATGGGTCTCAGGTTTGGTAGAAGCATTTGGGATATCACATCTCATGCTATCGGAAGGGTCTCAGGATTGGAATGGGAAGGAGTTGGATATCACATCTCAATCTATAGGAAGGGTCTCAGGTTTGGTATAAGCATTGAGATATCACATCTCATGCTATAGGAAGGGTCTCAGGATTGGAATGGGAAGGAGCTGGATATCACATCTCATGTTATAGGAAAGATCTCAGGTTTGGTATTAGAAGCATTGAGACATCACATCTCATGTTACAGGAAGGGTCTCAGGATTAGAATGGGAAGAAGCTGGATATCACATCTCATGCTATAGGAAGGGTCTCAGGTTTGGAAGGGGAAGGAGTTGGATATCCAATCTCATGTTATAGGACTGGTCTCAGGTTTGGTATTAGAAGCATTGAGATATCACATCTCATGCTATAGGAAGGGTCTCAGGATTGGAATGGGAAGGAGCTGGATATCACATCTCATGTTATAGGAAAGATCTCAGGTTTGGTATTAGAAGCATTGAGACATCACATCTCATGCTATAAGAAGGGTCTCAAGATTGGAATGGGAAGGAGTTGGATATCACATCTCATGCTATAGGAAGGGTCTCAGGTTTGGAAGGGGAAGGAGTTGGATATCCAATCTCATGTTATAGGACTGGTCTCAGGTTTGGTATTAGAAGCATTGAGATATCACATCGCATGCTGTAGGAAGGTTCTCAGGTTTGGAATGGGGAGGAATTGGATATCACATCTCATATCATAGGAAGGATCTCAGGTTTGGTATTAGAAGCATTGAGATATCATATCTCATGCTATAGGAATGGTCTCAGGATTGGAATGGGAAGGAGTTGGATATTACATTCTTGCTATAGGAAGTGTCTCATGTTTGGAATGGGAAGGAGTTGGATATCACATATGCTATAGGAAGGGTCTCAGGATTGGATTGGGAAGGAGTTGGATATCACATCTCATGTTATAGGAAGGGTCTCCGGATTGGAATGTGAAGGATATGGATATCACATCTCATGCTAAAGGAATGGTCTCAGGTTTGGAATGGGAAGGAGTTGGATATGACATCTCTTGTTATAGGGAGGGTCTCAGGATTTGAATGGCAAGGAGTTGGATATCACATCTCATGCCATAGGAAGGGTCTCAGGTTTGGTATAAGCATTGAGATATCACATCTCTGCTATCGGAAGGGTCTCAGGATTGGATTGGGAAGGAGTTGGATATCCCTTCTCATGCTATAGGAAGGGTCTCAGGTTGGAATGGAAAGGAGTTGGATATCACATCTCATGTTATAGGAAGGGTCTCAGGATTGGAATGGGAAGGATTAGGATATCACATCTCTTGCTATAGGAAGGGTCTCAAGTTTTTTATTAGAAACATTGAGATATCACATCTCATGCTATAGGAAGGGTTTTAGGATTGGAATGGGAAGTATTTGGATATCACATCTCATGCTAAAGGAAGAGTCTCAGGTTTGGAAGGGGAAGGATTTGGATATCACATCTCATGTTATAGGAAGGGTCTCAGGATTGGAATGGGAAGGATTTGGATATCACATCTCTTGCTATAGGAAGGGTCTCAAGTTTTTTATTAGAAACATTGAGATATCACATCTCATGCTATAGGAAGGGTTTTAGGATTGGAATGGGAAGTATTTGGATATCACATCTCATGCCATAGGAAGGGTCTCAGGTTTGGTATAAGCATTGAGATATCACATCTCTGCTATCGGAAGGGTCTCAGGATTGGATTGGGAACGAGTTGGATATCCCTTCTCATGTTATAGGAAGGGTCTCAGGATTGGAATGGGAAGGATTTGGATATCACATCTAATGTCATAGGAAGGATCTCAGGTTTGGTATTAGAAGCATTGATATATCACATCTCATGCTATAGGAATGGTCTCAGGATTGGAATGGGAAGGAGTTGGATATCACATCTCATGTTATAGGAAAGATCTCAGGTTTGGTATTAGAAGCATTGAGACATCACATCTCATGTTATAGGAAGGGTCTCAGGATTGGAATGGGAAGAAGCTGGATATCACATCTCATGCTATAGGAAGGGTCTCAGGTTTGGAAGGGGAAGGAGTTGGATATCCAATCTCATGTTATAGGACTGGTCTCATGTTTGGTATTAGAAGCATTGAGATATCACATCGCATGCTGTAGGAAGGTTCTCAGGTTTGGAATGGGGAGGAATTGTATATCACATCTCATGTCATAGGAAGGATCTCAGGTTTGGTATTAGAAGCATTGAGATAACACATCTCATGCTATAGGAATGGTCTCAGGATTGGAATGGGAAGGAGTTGGATATTACATTCTTGCTATAGGAAGGGTCTCATGTTTGGAATGGGAAGGAGTTGGATATCACATATGCTATAGGAAGGGTCCCAGGTTTGGAACGGGAAGGAGTTGGATATCACATCTCATGTTATAGGAAGGGTCTCAGGTTTGGTATAAGCATTGAGATATCACATCTCTGCTATCGGAGGTGTCTCAGGATTGGAATGGGAAGGAGTTGGATATCCCATCTCATGTTATAGGACGGGTCTCAGGTTTGTTATTAGAATCATTGAGATATCATATTGCATGCTGTAGGAAGGGTCTAAGGATTGGAATGTGAAGGACTTGGATATCACATCTCATGCTATAGGTAGGCTCTCAGGTTTGGAAAGGGAAGGAGTTGGATATCACATCTCATGTTATAGGAAGAGTCTCAGGTTTGGTATAAGCATTGAGACATCACATCTCATGCTATAAGAAGGGTCTCAAGATTGGAATGGGAAGGAGTTGGATATCACATCTCATGCTATAGGAAGGGTCTCAGGTTTGGAAGGGGAAGGAGTTGGATATCCAATCTCATGTTATAGGACTGGTCTCAGGTTTGGTATTAGAAGCATTGAGATATCACATCGCATGCTGTAGGAAGGTTCTCAGGTTTGGAATGGGGAGGAATTGGATATCACATCTCATGTCATAGGAAGGATCTCAGGTTTGGTATTAGAAGCATTGAGATATCATATCTCATGCTATAGGAATGGTCTCAGGATTGGAATGGGAAGGAGTTGGATATTACATTCTTGCTATAGGAAGGGTCTCATGTTTGGAATGGGAAGGAGTTGGATATCACATATGCTATAGGAAGGGTCTCAGCTTTGGAACGGGAAGGAGTTGGATATCACATCTCATTTTATAGGAAGGGTCTCAGGTTTGGTATAAGCATTGAGATATCACATCTCTGCTATCAGAAGTGTCTCAGGATTGGAATGGGAAGGAGTTGGATATCCCATCTCATGTTATAGGATGGGTCTCAGGTTTGTTATTAGAATCATTGAGATATCATATTGCATGCTGTAGGAAGGGTCTAAGGATTGGAATGGGAAGGACTTGGATATCACATTTCATGTTAGAGGAAGGATCTCAGGTTTGGTATTAGAGGCATTGAGATATCACATCTCATACTATAGGAAGGGTCTCAGGATTGGAATGGGAAGGAGTTGGATATCACATCTCATGCTATAGGAAGGGTCTCAGGTTTGGTATAAGCATTGAGATATCACATCTCATGCTATAGGAAGGGTCTCAGGATTGGAATGGGAAGGAGTTGGATATCACATCTCATGTTATAGGAAGGATCTCAGGTTTGGTATTAGAAGCATTGAGACATCACATCTCATGCTATAGGAAGGGTCTCAGGATTGGAATGGGAAGGAGTTGGATATCACATCTCATGCTATAGGAAGGGTCTCAGGTTTGTATAAGCATTGAGATATCACATCTCAAGCTATAGGAAGGGTCTCACGATTGGATTGGGAAGGAGTTGTATATGACATCTCATGCCATAGGAAGGGTCTCAGGTTTGGTATAAGCATTGAGATATCACATCTCTGCTATCGGAAGGGTCTCAGGATTGGAAAGGGAAGGAGTTGGATATCCCATCTCATGTTATAGGAAGAGTCTCAGGTTTGGTATTAGAAGCATTGAGATATCACATCTCATGCTATAGGAAGTGTCTCAGGATTGGAATGGGAAGGACTTGGATATCACATCTCATGCTATAGGGAGGGTCTCAAGTTTGATATTAGATGCATTGAGATATCACATTTCATGCTATAGGAAGGGTCTCAGGATTGGAATGGGAAGGAGTTGAATATCACATCTCATGCTATAGGAAGGGTCTCAGGTTTGGTATAAGCAGTGAGATGTCACATCTCATGCTATAGGAAGTGTCTCAGGATTGGAATGGGAAGGAGTTGTATATCACATCTCATGTTATAGGAAGGATCTCAGGTTTGGTATAAGCACTGAGATATCACATCTCTGCTATCGGAAGGGTCTCAGGATTGGAATGGGAAGGAGTTGGATATTCCCATCTCATGTTATAGAAAGGGTCTCATGTTTGGTATTAGAAGCATTGAGATATCACATCTCATGCTATAGGAAGGGTCTCAGGATTGGAATGGGAAGGACTTGGATATCACATCTCATGCTATAGGGAGGGTCTCAAGTTTGATATTGGAAGCATTGAGATATCACATCTCATGATATCGGAAGGGTCTCAGGTTTGGAAGGGGAAGGATTTGGATATCACATCTCATGTTATAGGAAGGATCTCAGGTTTGGTATTAGAAGCATTGAGATATCATATCTCATGCTATCGGAAGGATCTCAGGTTTGGTATTATAGGCATTGAGATCTCACATCTCATGCTATCAGAAGGGTCTCAGGATTGTAATGGGAAGGAGTCGGATATCACATCTCATGTTAAAGGGAGGGTCTCAGGTTTGGTATTAGAAGCATTGAGATATCACATCTCATGTTATAGGAAGAATCTCAGGTTTGGTATTAGAGGCATTGAGATATCACATCTCATGCTATCTGAAGGGTCTCAGGATTGGAATGGGAAGGAGTCGGATATCACATCTCATGCTAAAGGGAGGGTCTCAGGTTTGGTATTAGAAGCATTGAGATATCACATCTCATGTTATAGGAAGAATCTCAGGTTTGGTATTAGAGGCATTGAAATATCACATCTCATGCTATAGGAAGGGTCTCAGGATTGGAATGGGAATGAGTTGGATATCACATCTCATGCTAAAGGAAGGGTCTCAGTTTTGGTAGAAGCATTGAGATATCACATCTCATGGTATAGGAAGGGTCTCAGGATTGGAATGGGAAGGAGTTGGATATCACATCTCATCCAATAGGAAGGATCTCAGGATTGGATTCGGAAGGATTTGGATGTCACATCTCTTGCTATAGGAAGGGTTTCAGGATTGGAATGGGAAGGAGTTGGATATCCCTTCTCATGCTATAGGAAGGGTCTCAGGTTGGAATGGTAAGGAGTTGGATATCACATCTCATGTTATAGGACGGGTCTCAGGATTGGAATGGGAAGGATTTGGATATCACATCTCTTGCTATAGGAAGGGTCTCAGGTTTTTTATTAGAAACATTGAGATATCACATCTCATGCTATAGGAAGGGTTTCAGGATTGGAATGGGAAGGAGTTGGATATCACATCTCATCCAATAGGAAGGATCTCAGGATTGGAATCGGAAGGATTTGGATGTCACTTCTCATGCTATAGGAGGGGTTTCAGGATTGGAATGGGAAGGAGTTGGATATCCCTTCTCATGCTATAGGAAGGGTCTCAGGTTGGAATGGGAAGGAGTTGGATATCACATCTCATGTTATAGGACGGGTCTCAGGATTGGAATGGGAAGGATTTGGATATCACATCTCTTGCTATAGGAAGGGTCTCAGGTTTTTTATTAGAAACATTGAGATATCACATCTCATGCTATAGGAAGGGTTTCAGGATTGGAATGGGAAGGATTTGGATATCACATCTCATGCTAAAGGAAGGGTCTCAGGTTTGGAAGGGGAAGGAATTGGATATCATATCTCATGTTATAGGACGGGTCCCAGGTTTGGTATTAGAAGCTTTGAGATGTCACATCTCATGCTATAGGAAGGGTCTCAGGATTGGAATGGGAAGGAGTTGGATATCACATCTCAAGCTATCACAGGATTGGGATGGGAAGGAGTTTGATAGCACATCTCAAGCTATAGGAAGGGTCTCAGGTTTGGAAAGGGAAGGATTTGGATTTCACATCTCATGTTATAGGATGGTTCTCATGTTTGGTTTTAGAAGCATTGAGATATCACATCTCATGCTGTCGGAAGGGTCTCAGGTTTGGAAAGGGAAGGATTTGGATTTCACATATGTTATTGGATGGTTCTCAGGTTTGGTTTTAGAAGCATTAAGATATCACATCTCATGCTATAGGAAGGGTCTCAGGTTTGGAATGGGAAGGAGTTGGATACACATCTCATGCTATAGGAAGGATCTCAGGTTTGGTATTAGAAGCATTGTGATATCACATATCATGCTATAGGAAGGGTCTCAGGATTGGAATGGGAAGGAGTTGGATATCACATCTCATGCTAAAGGAAGGATCTCAGGTTTGGAATGGGAAGGAGTTGGATATCACATCTCATGTTTTAGGAAAGATCTCAGGTTTGGTATTAGAAGCATTGAGACATCACATCTCATGCTATCAGAAGGATCTCTGGATTGGAATGGGAAGAAGTTGGATATCACATCTCATGCTATAGGAAGGGTCTCAGGTTTGGTATAAGCATTGAGATATCACATCTCATGCTATAGGAAGGGTCTCAGGATTGGAATGGGAAGGAGTTGTATGTGACATCTCATGCCATAGGAAGGGTCTCAGGTTTGGTATAAGCATTGAGATATCATATCACATGCTATAGGAAGGGTCTCAGGATTGGAATGGGAAGGACTTGGATATCACATCTCATGCTATAGGCAGGGTCTCAGGTTTGGAAAGGGAAGGAGATGGATATCACATTTCATGTTAGAGGTAGGATCTCAGGTTTTGTATTAGAGGCATTGAGATATCACATCTCATGCTATCAGAAGGGTCTCAGGATTGGAATGGGAAGGAGTTGGATATCACATTTCATGCTAAAGGGAGGGTCTCAGGTTTGGAAGGGGAGGATTTGGAAATCACATCTCATGTTATAGGAATGATCTCAGGTTTGGTATTAGAAGCATTGAGATATCACATCTCATGCTATCGGAAGGATCTCAGGTTTGGTATTAGAGGCATTGAGATATCACATCTCAGGCTATCATAAGGGTCTCAGGATTGGAATGGGAAGGAGTTGGATATCACATCTCATGTTATAGGAAGGATCTCAGGTTTGGTATTAGAAGCATTGCGACATCACATCTCATGCTATAGGAAGGGTCTCAGGATTGGAATTGGAAGGAGTTGGATGTCACATCTCATGCTATAGGAAGGGTCTCAGATTTGGTATAAGCATTGAGATATCACATCTCATGCTATAGGAAGGGTCTCAGGATTGGAATGGGAAGGAGTTGTATATGACATCTCAGGCCATGGGAAGGGTCTCAGGTTTGGTATAAGCATTGAGATATCACATCTCTGCTATCGGAAGGGTCTCAGGATTGGAATGGGAAGGAGTTGGATATCCCATCTCATGTTATAGGAAGGGTCTCAGGTTTGGTATTAGAAGCATTGAGATATTACATCTCATGCTATAGGAAGGGTGTCAGGATTGGAATGGGAAGGAGTTGGATATCACATCTCATGATAAAGGAAGGGTCTAAGGTTTGGAAGGGGAAGGATTTGGATATCACATCTCATGTTATAGGACGGGTCTCAGGTTTGGTATTAGAAACATTGAGATATCAAGTCTCATGGTATAGGAAGGGTCTCAGAATTGGAATGGGAAGGAGTTGGATATCACATCTCAAGCTATAGGAAGGGTCTCAGGATTGGAATGGGAAGGAGTTTGATATCACATCTCATGCCATAGTATGGGTCTCAGGTTTGGTAGAAGCATTTGGGATATCACATCTCATGCTATCGGAAGGGTCTCAGGATTGGAATGGGAAGGAGTTGGATATCACATCTCAAGCTATAGGAAGGGTCTCAGGTTTGGTATAAGCATTGAGATATCACATCTCATGCTATAGGAAGGGTCTCAGGATTGGAATGGGAAGGAGCTGGATATCACATCTCATGTTATAGGAAAGATCTCAGGTTTGGTATTAGAAGCATTGAGACATCACATCTCATGTTACAGGAAGGGTCTCAGGATTAGAATGGGAAGAAGCTGGATATCACATCTCATGCTATAGGAAGGGTCTCAGGTTTGGAAGGGGAAGGAGTTGGATATCCAATCTCATGTTATAGGACTGGTCTCAGGTTTGGTATTAGAAGCATTGAGATATCACATCGCATGCTGTAGGAAGGTTCTCAGGTTTGGAATGGGGAGGAATTGGATATCACATCTCATGTCATAGGAAGGATCTCAGGTTTGGTATTATAAGCATTGAGATATCACATCTCATGCTATAGGAATGGTCTCAGGATTGGAATGGGAAGGAGTTGGATATTACATTCTTGCTATAGGAAGGGTCTCATGTTTGGAATGGGAAGGAGTTGGATATCACATATGCTATAGGAAGGGTCCCAGGTTTGGAATGGGAAGGAATTGGATATCCCATCTCATGTTATAGGACGGGTCTCAGGTTTGTTATTAGAATCATTGAGATATCATATTGCATGCTGTAGGAAGGGTCTAAGGATTGGAATGGGAAGGACCTGGATATCACATCTCATGCTATAGGTAGGCTCTCAGGTCTGGAAAGGGAAGGAGTTAGATATCACATCTCATGTTATAGGAAGAGTCTCAGGTTTGGTATAAGCATTGAGACATCACATCTCATGCTATAAGAAGGGTCTCAAGATTGGAATGGGAAGGAGTTGGATATCACATCTCATGCTCTAGGAAGGGTCTCAGGTTTGGTATAAGCATTGAGATATCACATCTCATGCTATAGGAAGGGTCTCAGGATTGGAATGGGAAGGAGTTGGATATCACATCTCATGCTATAGGAAGGGTCTCAGGTTTGGAAGGGGAAGGAGTTGGATATCCAATCTCATGTTATAGGACTGGTCTCAGGTTTGGTATTAGAAGCATTGAGATATCTTATCGCATGCTGTAGGAAGGTTCTCAGGTTTGGAATGGGGAGGAATTGGATACCACATCTCATGCTATAGGAAGGGTCTCAGGTTTGGTATAAGCATTGAGATACCCCATCTCAAGGGTCTCAGCATTGGAATCGGAAGGAGTTGTATTTGACATCTCATGCTATAGGAAGGGTCTCAGGTTTGGTATAAGCAGTGAGCTATCACATCTCATGCTATAGGAAGTGTCTCAGGATTGGAATGGGAAGGAGTTGGATATCACATCTCATGCTAAAGGGAGGGTCTCAGGTTTGGAAGGGGAAGGATTTGGATATCACATCTCATGTTATAGGAAGGATCTCAGGTTTGGTATTAGAAGCATTGAGATATCACATCTCATGCTATCAGAAGGATGTCAGGTTTGGTATTAGAGGCATTGAGACATCACATCTCATGCTATAGGAAGGGTCTCAGGATTGGGATGGGAAGGAGTTGGATATCACATCTCATGCTATAGGAAGGGTCTCAGGTTTGGTATAAGCATTGAGATATCACATCCCAAGCTATAGGAAGGGTCTCAGGATTGGAATGGGAAGGAGTTGTATATGACATCTCATGCCATAGAAGGGTCTCAGGTTTGGTATAAGCATTGAGATATCACATCTCTGCTATCGGAAGGGTCTCAGGATTGGAAAGGGAAGGAGTTGGATATCCCATCTCATGTTATAGGAAGAGTCTCAGGTTTGGTATTAGAAGCATTGATATATCACATCTCATGCTATAGGAAGTGTCTTAGGATTGGAATGGGAAGGACTTGGATATCACATCTCATGCTATAGGGAGGGTCTCAAGTTTGATATTAGAAGCATTGAGATATCACATCTCATGCTATAGGAAGGGTCTCAGGATTGGAATGGGAAGGAGTTGGATATCACATCTCATGCTATAGGAAGGGTCTCAGGTTTGGTATAAGCAGTGAGATATCACATCTCATGCTATAGGAAGTGTCTCAGGATTGGAATGGGAAGGAGTTGGAGATCACATCTCATGCTAAAGGGAGGGTCTCAGGTTTGGAAGGGGAAGGATTTGGATATCACATCTCATGTTATAGGAAGGATCTCAGGTTTGGTATTAGAAGCATTGAGATATCACATCTCATGCTATCGGAAGGATCTCAGGTTTGGTATTAGAGGCATTGAGATATCACATCTCCTGCTATCAGAAGGGTCTCAGGATAGGAATGGGAAGGAGTTGGATATCACATCTCATGCTAAAGGGAGGGTCTCGGGTTTGGAAGGGGAAGGATTTGGATATCACATCTCATGTTATAGGAAGGATCTCAGGTTTGGTATTAGCATTGAGATATCCCATCTCATGCTATAGGAAGGGTCTCAGGTTTGGAATCGGAAGGAGTTGTATATGACATCTCATGCCATAGAAGGGTCTCAGGTTTGGTATAAGCATTGAGATATCACATCTCTGCTATTGGAAGGGTCTCAGGATTGGAAAGGGAAGGAGTTGGATATCCCATCTCATGTTATAGGAAGAGTCTCAGGTTTGGTATTAGAAGCATTGATATATCACATCTCATGCTATAGGAAGTGTCTTAGGATTGGAATGGGAAGGACTTGGATATCACATCTCATGCTATAGGGAGGGTCTCAAGTTTGATATTAGAAGCATTGAGATATCACATCTCATGCTATAGGAAGGGTCTCAGGATTGGAATGGGAAGGAGTTGGATATCACATCTCATGCTATAGGAAGGGTCTCAGGTTTGGTATAAGCAGTGAGATATCACATCTCATGCTATAGGAAGTGTCTCAGGATTGGAATGGGAAGGAGTTGGAGATCACATCTCATGCTAAAGGGAGGGTCTCAGGTTTGGAAGGGGAAGGATTTGGATATCACATCTCATGTTATAGGAAGGATCTCAGGTTTGGTATTAGAAGCATTGAGATATCACATCTCATGCTATCGGAAGGATCTCAGGTTTGGTATTAGAGGCATTGAGATATCACATCTCATGCTATCAGAAGGGTCTCGGGATAGGAATGGGAAGGAGTTGGATATCACATCTCATGCTAAAGGGAGGGTCTCGGGTTTGGAAGGGGAAGGATTTGGATATCACATCTCATGTTATAGGAAGGATCTCAGGTTTGGTATTAGCATTGAGATATCCCATCTCATGCTATAGGAAGGGTCTCAGGTTTGGAATCGGAAGGAGTTGTATATGACATCTCATACCACAGGAAGGATCTCAGGTTTGGTATAAGCATTGAGATATCACATCTCTGCTATCGGAAGGGTCTCAGGATTGGAATGGGAAGGAGTTGGATATCCCATCTCGTTATAGGAAGGGTCTCAGGTTTAGTATTAGAAGCATTGAGATATCACATCTCATGGTATAGGACGGGTCTCAGAATTGGAATGGGAAGGAGTTGGATATCACATCTCAAGCTATAAGAAGGGTCTCAGGATTGGAATGGGAAGGACTTGGATATCACATCTCATGTTATAGGAAGGGTCTCAGGTTTGGTATTAGAAGCATTGAGATATCACATCTCATGCTATAGGAAGGCTCTCAGGTTTGGAAGGGGAAGGAGTTGGATATCACATTTCATGTTAGAGGTAGGATCTCAGGTTTGGTATTAGAGGCATTGAGATATCACATCTCATGCTATCAGAAGGGTCTCAGGATTGGAATGGGAAGGAGTCGGATATCACATCTCATGCAAAATGGAGGGTCTCAGGTTTGGAAGGGGAAGGATTTGGATATCACATCTCATTATATAGGAAGGATCTCAGGTTTGGTATTAGAAGCATTGAGATATCACATCTCATGCTATCGGAAGGATCTCAGGTTTGGTATTAGAGGCATTGAGATATCACATCTCATGCTATCAGAAGGGTCTCGGGATAGGAATGGGAAGGAGTTGGATATCACATCTCATGCTAAAGGGAGGGTCTCGGGTTTGGAAGGGGAAGGATTTGGATATCACATCTCATGTTATAGGAAGGATCTCAGGTTTGGTATTAGCATTGAGATATCCCATCTCATGCTATAGGAAGGGTCTCAGGTTTGGAATCGGAAGGAGTTGTATATGACATCTCATACCATAGGAAGGGTCTCAGGTTTGGTATAAGCATTGAGATATCACATCTCTTCTATCGGAAGGGTCTCAGGATTGGAATGGGAAGGAGTTGGATATCCCATCTCGTTATAGGAAGGGTCTCAGGTTTAGTATGAGAAGCATTGAGATATCACATCTCATGGTATAGGACGGGTCTCAGAATTGGAATGGGAAGGAGTTGGATATCACATCTCAAGCTATAAGAAGGGTCTCAGGATTGGAATGGGAAGGACTTGGATATCACATCTCATGTTATAGGAAGGGTCTCAGGTTTGGTATTAGAAGCATTGAGATATCACATCTCATGCTATAGGAAGGGTCTCAGGTTTGGTATAAGCATTGAGATATCACATCTCATGCTATAGGAAGGGTCTCAGGATTGGAATGGGAAGGAGTTGTATGTGACATCTCATGCCATAGGAAGGGTGTCAGGTTTGGTATAAGCATTGAGATATCATATCACATGCTATAGGAAGGGTCTCAGGATTGGAATGGGAAGGACTTGGATATCACATCTCATGCTATAGGCAGGGTCTCAGGTTTGGAAAGGGAAGGAGATGGATATCACATTTCATGTTAGAGGTAGGATCTCAGGTTTGGTATTAGAGGCATTGAGATATCACATCTCATGCTATCAGAAGGGTCTCAGGATTGGAATGGGAAGGAGTTGGATATCACATTTCATGCTAAAGGGAGGGTCTCAGGTTTGGAAGGGGAGGATTTGGAAATCACATCTCATGTTATAGGAATGATCTCAGGTTTGGTATTAGAAGCATTGAGATATCACATCTCATGCTATCGGAAGGATCTCAGGTTTGGTATTAGAGGCATTGAGATATCACATCTCATGCTATCATAAGGGTCTCAGGATTGGAATGGGAAGGAGTTGGATATCACATCTCATGTTATAGGAAGGATCTCAGGTTTGGTATTAGAAGCATTGAGACATCACATCTCATGCTATAGGAAGGGTCTCAGGATTGGAATTGGAAGGAGTTGGATGTCACATCTCATGCTATAGGAAGGGTCTCAGATTTGGTATAAGCCTTGAGATATCACATCTCATGCTATAGGAAGGGTCTCAGGATTGGAATGGGAAGGAGTTGTATATGACATCTCAGGCCATGGGAAGGGTCTCAGGTTTGGTATAAGCATTGAGATATCACATCTCTGCTATCGGAAGGGTCTCAGGATTGGAATGGGAAGGAGTTGGATATCCCATCTCATGTTATAGGAAGGGTCTCAGGTTTGGTATTAGAAGCATTGAGATATTACATCTCATGCTATAGGAAGGGTCTCAGGATTGGAATGGGAAGGAGTTGGATATCACATCTCATGATAAAGGAAGGGTCTAAGGTTTGGAAGGGGAAGGATTTGGATATCACATCTCATGTTATAGGACGGGTCTCAGATTTGGTATTAGAAACATTGAGATATCAAGTCTCATGGTATAGGAAGGGTCTCAGAATTGGAATGGGAAGGAGTTGGATATCACATCTCAAGCTATAGGAAGGGTCTCAGGATTGGAATGGGAAGGAGTTTGATATCACATCTCATGCCATAGTATGGGTCTCAGGTTTGGTAGAAGCATTTGGGATATCACATCTCATGCTATCGGAAGGGTCTCAGGATTGGAATGGGAAGGAGTTGGATATCACATCTCAAGCTATAGGAAGGGTCTCAGGTTTGGTATAAGCATTGAGATATCACATCTCATGCTATAGGAAGGGTCTCAGGATTGGAATGGGAAGGAGCTGGATATCACATCTCATGTTATAGGAAAGATCTCAGGTTTGGTATTAGAAGCATTGAGACATCACATCTCATGTTATAGGAAGGGTCTCAGGATTGGAATGGGAAGAAGCTGGATATCACATCTCATGCTATAGGAAGGGTCTCAGGTTTGGAAGGGGAAGGAGTTGGATATCCAATCTCATGTTATAGGACTGGTCTCAGGTTTGGTATTAGAAGCATTGAAATATCACATCGCATGCTGTAGGAAGGTTCTCAGGTTTGGAATGGGGAGGAATTGGATATCACATCTCATGTCATAGGAAGGATCTCAGGTTTGGTATTATAAGCATTGAGATATCACATCTCATGCTATAGGAATGGTCTCAGGATTGGAATGGGAAGGAGTTGGATATTACATTCTTGCTATAGGATGGGTCTCATGTTTGGAATGGGAAGGAGTTGGATATCACATATGCTATAGGAAGGGTCCCAGGTTTGGAATGGGAAGGAATTGGATATCCCATCTCATGTTATAGGACGGGTCTCAGGTTTGTTATTAGAATCATTGAGATATCATATTGCATGCTGTAGGAAGGGTCTAAGGATTGGAATGGGAAGGACCTGGATATCACATCTCATGCTATAGGTAGGCTCTCAGGTTTGGAAAGGGAAGGAGTTGGATATCACATCTCATGTTATAGGAAGAGTCTCAGGTTTGGTATAAGCATTGAGACATCACATCTCATGCTATAAGAAGGGTCTCAAGATTGGAATGGGAAGGAGTTGGATATCACATCTCATGCTCTAGGAAGGGTCTCAGGTTTGGTATAAGCATTGAGATATCACATCTCATGCTATAGGAAGGGTCTCAGGATTGGAATGGGAAGGAGTTGGATATCACATCTCATGCTATAGGAAGGGTCTCAGGTTTGGAAGGGGAAGGAGTTGGATATCCAATCTCATGTTATAGGACTGGTCTCAGGTTTGGTATTAGAAGCATTGAGATATCTTATCGCATGCTGTAGGAAGGTTCTCAGGTTTGGAATGGGGAGGAATTGGATACCACATCTCATGCTATAGGAAGGGTCTCAGGTTTGGTATAAGCATTGAGATACCCCATCTCAAGGGTCTCAGCATTGGAATCGGAAGGAGTTGTATTTGACATCTCATGCTATAGGAAGGGTCTCAGGTTTGGTATAAGCAGTGAGATATCACATCTCATGCTATAGGAAGTGTCTCAGGATTGGAATGGGAAGGAGTTGGATATCACATCTCATGCTAAAGGGAGGGTCTCAGGTTTGGAAGGGGAAGGATTTGGATATCACATCTCATGTTATAGGAAGGATCTCAGGTTTGGTATTAGAAGCATTGAGATATCACATCTCATGCTATCGGAAGGATCTCAGGTTTGGTATTAGAGGCATTGAGACATCACAACTCATGCTATAGGAAGGGTCTCAGGATTGGGATGGGAAGGAGTTGGATATCACATCTCATGCTATAGGAAGGGTCTCAGGTTTGGTATAAGCATTGAGATATCACATCTCAAGCTATAGGAAGGGTCTCAGGATTGGAATGGGAAGGAGTTGTATATGACATCTCATGCCATAGAAGGGTCTCAGGTTTGGTATAAGCATTGAGATATCACATCTCTGCTATCGGAAGGGTCTCAGGATTGGAAAGGGAAGGAGTTGGATATCCCATCTCATGTTATAGGAAGAGTCTCAGGTTTGGTATTAGAAGCATTGAGATATCACATCTCATGCTATAGGAAGTGTCTTAGGATTGGAATGGGAAGGACTTGGATATCACATCTCATGCTATAGGGAGGGTCTCAAGTTTGATATTAGAAGCATTGAGATATCACATCTCATGCTATAGGAAGGGTCTCAGGATTGGAATGGGAAGGAGTTGTATATGACATCTCATACCATAGGAAGGGTCTCAGGTTTGGTATAAGCATTGAGATATCACATCTCAGCTATCGGAAGGGTCTCAGGATTGGAATGGGAAGGAGTTGGAGATCCCATCTCGTTATAGGAAGGGTCTCAGGTTTAGTATTAGAAGCATTGAGATATCACATCTCATGGTATAGGACGGGTCTCAGAATTGGAATGGGAAGGAGTTGGATATCACATCTCAAGCTATAAGAAGGGTCTCAGGATTCGAATGGGAAGGACTTGGATATCACATCTCATGTTATAGGAAGGGTCTCAGGTTTGGTATTAGAAGCATTGAGATATCACATCTCATGCTATAGGAAGGCTCTCAGGTTTGGAAGGGGAAGGAGTTGGATATCACATTTCATGTTAGAGGTAGGATCTCAGGTTTGGTATTAGAGGCATTGAGATATCACATCTCATGCTATCAGAAGGGTCTCAGGATTGGAATGGGAAGGAGTCGGATAACACATCTCATGCAAAATGGAGGGTCTCAGGTTTGGAAGGGGAAGGATTTGGATATCACATCTCATTATATAGGAAGGATCTCAGGTTTGGTATTAGAAGCATTGAGATATCACATCTCATGCTATAGGAAGGGTCTCAGGATTGGAATGGGAAGGAGTTGTATATGACATCTCATACCATAGGAAGGGTCTCAGGTTTGGTATAAGCATTGAGATATCACATCTCAGCTATCGGAAGGGTCTCAGGATTGGAATGGGAAGGAGTTGGATATCCCATCTCGTTATAGGAAGGGTCTCAGGTTTAGTATTAGAAGCATTGAGATATCACATCTCATGGTATAGGACGGGTCTCAGAATTGGAATGGGAAGGAGTTGGATATCACATCTCAAGCTATAAGAAGGGTCTCAGGATTCGAATGGGAAGGACTTGGATATCACATCTCATGTTATAGGAAGGGTCTCAGGTTTGGTATTAGAAGCATTGAGATATCACATCTCATGCTATAGGAAGGCTCTCAGGTTTGGAAGGGGAAGGAGTTGGATATCACATTTCATGTTAGAGGTAGGATCTCAGGTTTGGTATTAGAGGCATTGAGATATCACATCTCATGCTATCAGAAGGGTCTCAGGATTGGAATGGGAAGGAGTCGGATAACACATCTCATGCAAAATGGAGGGTCTCAGGTTTGGAAGGGGAAGGATTTGGATATCACATCTCATTATATAGGAAGGATCTCAGGTTTGGTATTAGAAGCATTGAGATATCACATCTCATGCTATAGGAAGGGTCTCAGGATTGGAATGGGAAGGAGTTGTATATGACATCTCATACCATAGGAAGGGTCTCAGGTTTGGTATAAGCATTGAGATATCACATCTCAGCTATCGGAAGGGTCTCAGGATTGGAATGGGAAGGAGTTGGATATCCCATCTCGTTATAGGAAGGGTCTCAGGTTTAGTATTAGAAGCATTGAGATATCACATCTCATGGTATAGGACGGGTCTCAGAATTGGAATGGGAAGGAGTTGGATATCACATCTCAAGCTATAAGAAGGGTCTCAGGATTCGAATGGGAAGGACTTGGATATCACATCTCATGTTATAGGAAGGGTCTCAGGTTTGGTATTAGAAGCATTGAGATATCACATCTCATGCTATAGGAAGGCTCTCAGGTTTGGAAGGGGAAGGAGTTGGATATCACATTTCATGTTAGAGGTAGGATCTCAGGTTTGGTATTAGAGGCATTGAGATATCACATCTCATGCTATCAGAAGGGTCTCAGGATTGGAATGGGAAGGAGTCGGATAACACATCTCATGCAAAATGGAGGGTCTCAGGTTTGGAAGGGGAAGGATTTGGATATCACATCTCATTATATAGGAAGGATCTCAGGTTTGGTATTAGAAGCATTGAGATATCACATCTCATGCTATCGGAAGGATCTCAGGTTTGGTATTAGAGGCATTGAGATATCACATCTCATGCTATCAGAAGGGTCTCGGGATAGGAATGGGAAGGAGTTGGATATCACATCTCATGCTAAAGGGAGGGTCTCGGGTTTGGAAGGGGAAGGATTTGGATATCACATCTCATGTTATAGGAAGGATCTCAGGTTTGGTATTAGCATTGAGATATCCCATCTCATGCTATAGGAAGGGTCTCAGGTTTGGAATCGGAAGGAGTTGTATATGACATCTCATACCATAGGAAGGGTCTCAGGTTTGGTATAAGCATTGAGATATCACATCTCTGCTATCGGAAGGGTCTCAGGATTGGAATGGGAAGGAGTTGGATATCCCATCTCGTTATAGGAAGGGTCTCAGGTTTAGTATAAGAAGCATTGAGATATCACATCTCATGGTATAGGACGGGTCTCAGAATTGGAATGGGAAGGAGTTGGATATCACATCTCAAGCTATAAGAAGGGTCTCAGGATTGGAATGGGAAGGACTTGGATATCCCATCTCGTTATGGGAAGGGTCTCAGGTTTGGTATTAGAAGCATTGAGATATCAAATCTCATGCTATAGGAAGGGTCTCAGGATTGGAATGGGAAGGACTTGGATATCACATCTCATGATAAAGGAAGGGTCTAAGGTTTGGAAGGGGAAGGATTTGGATATCACATCTCATGTTATAGGACCGGTCTCAGGTTTGGTATTAGAAGCATTGAGATATCAAGTCTCATGGTATAGGACGGGTCTCAGAATTGGAATGGGAAGGAGTTGGATATCACATCTCAAGCTATAGGAAGGGTCTCAGGATTGGAATTGGAAGGAGTTTGATATCACATCTCATGCCATATATGGGTCTCAGGTTTTGTAGAAGCATTGGGATATCACATCTCATGCTATTGGAAGGGTATCAGGATTGGATTTGGAAGGAGTTGGATATCGCATCTCATGCTATAGGAAGGGTCTCAGGATTGGAATGGGAAGGAGTTGGATATTCCCATCTCATGTTATAGAAAGGGTCTCATGCTTGGTATTAGAAGCATTGAGATATCACATCTCATGCTATAAGAAGGGTCTCAGGATTGGAATGGGAAGGACTTGGATATCACATCTCATGCTATAGGCAGGGTCTCAAGTTTGATATTAGAAGCATTGAAATATCACATCTCATGATATCGGAAGGGTCTCAGGATTGGAATGGGAAGGAGTTGGATATCACATCTCATGATAAAGGAAGGGTCTAAGGTTTGGAAGGGGAAGGATTTGGATATCACATCTCATGTTATAGGACGGGTCTCAGGTTTGGAATGGGAATGAGTTGGATATCACATCTCATGCTAAAGGGAGGGTCTCAGCTTTGGGAGGGGAAGTATTTGGAGATCACATCTCATGTTATAGGAAGGATCTCAGGTTTGGTATTAGAAGCATTGAGATATCACATCTCATGCTATCGGAAGGATCTCAGGTTTGGTATTAGAGGCATTGAGATATCACATCTCATGCTATCAGAAGGGTCTCAGGATTGGAATGGGAAGGAGTCGGATATCACATCTCATGCTAAAGGGAGGGTCTCAGGTTTGGAAGTGGAAGGATTTGGATATCACATCTCATGTTATAGGAAGGATCTCAGGTTTGGTATTAGAAGCATTTAGATATCACATCTCATGCTATAGGAAGGGTCTCAGGATTGGAATGGGAAGGAGTTGGATATCACATCTCAAGCTATAGGAAGGGTCTCAGGATTGGAATGGGAAGGAGTTGGATATCACATCTCAAGCTATAGGAAGGGTCTCAGGACTGGAATGGGAAGGAGTTGGATATCACATCTCATGTTATAGGAAGAATCTCAGGTTTGGTATTAGAGGCATTGAGATATCACATCTCATGCTATCAGAAGGGTCTCAGGATTGGAATGGGAAGGAGTCGGATATCACATCTCATGCTAAAGGGAGGGTCTCAGGTTTGGTATTAGAAGCATTGATATATCACATCTCATGTTATAGGAAGAATCTCAGGTTTGGTATTAGAGGCATTGAGATATCACATCTCATGCTATAGGAAGGGTCTCAGGATTGGAATGGGAAGGAGTTGGATATCACATCTCATGCTAAAGGAAGGGTCTCAGTTTTGGTAGAAGCATTGAGATATCACATCTCATGGTATAGGAAGGGTCTCAGGATTGGAATGGGAAGGAGTTGGATATCACATCTCATCCAATAGGAAGGATCTCAGGATTGGAATGGGAAGGATTTGGAGGTCACATCTCTTGCTATAGGAAGGGTCTCAGGTTTTTTATTAGAAACATTGAGATATCACATCTCATGCTATAGGAAGGGTTTCAGGATTGGAATGGGAAGGAGTTGGATATCCCTTCTCATGCTATAGGAAGGGTCTCAGGTTGGAATGGGAAGGAGTTGGATATCACATCTCATGTTATAGGAAGGGTCTCAGGATTGGAATGGGAAGGATTTGGATATCACATCTCTTGCTATAGGAAGGGTCTCAGGTTTTTTATTAGAAACATTGAGATATCACATCTCATGCTATAGGAAGGGTTTCAGGATTGGAATGGGAAGGATTTGGATATCACATCTCATGCTAAAGGAAGGGTCTCAGGTTTTGAAGGGGAAGGAATTGGATATCATATCTCATGTTATAGGACAGGTCCCAGGTTTGGTATTAGAAGCTTTGAGATGTCACATCTCATGCTATAGGAAGGGTCTCAGGATTGGAATGGGAAGGAGTTGGATATCACATCTCATGCTAAAGGAAGGGACTCAGGTTTGATAGAAGCATTGAGATATCACATCTCATGCTATAGGAAGGGTCTCAGGATTGGAATGGGAAGGAGTTGGATATCACATCTCATGCCATAGGAAGGGTCTCAGGTTTGGTATAAGCATTGAGGTATCACATCTCTTCTATCAGAAGGGTCTCAGGATAGGAATGGGAAGGACTTAGATATCACATCTCATGATATAGGGAGGGTCTCAGTTTTGATATTAGAAGCATTGAGATATCACATATGCTATTGGAAGGGTCTCAGTATTGGAATTGGAAGGAGTTGGATATCACATCTCATGCTATAGGGAGGTTCTCAGGTTTGATATTAGAAGCATTGAGATATCACATATGCTATTGGAAGGGTCTCAGTATTGGAATTGGAAGGAGTTGGATATCACATCTCATGCTATCGGAAGGGTCTCAGGATTGGAATGGGAAGTAGTTGGATATCACATATGCTAAAGGAAAGGTCTCAGGTTTGGAAGGGGAAGGATTTGGATCTCACATCTCATGTTTTAGGACGGGTCTCAGGTTTGGTATTAGAAGCATTGAGATATCACATCTCATGCTATTGGAAGGGTCTCAGAATTGGAATGGGAAGGAGTTGGATATCACATCTCAAGCTATCTCAGGATTGGAATGGGAATGAGTTTGATATCACATCTCATGCTATCGGAAGGGTCTCAGGTTTGGAATGGGAAGGAGTTGGATATCACATCTCATGTTATAGGAAGGATCTCAGGTTTGGTATTAGAAGCATTGAGATATCACATCTCATGATAAAGGAAGGGTCTAAGGTTTGGAAGGGGAAGGATTTGGATATCACATCTCATGTTATAGGACGGGTCTCAGGTTTGGAATGGGAATGAGTTGGATATCACATCTCATGCTAAAGGGAGGGTCTCAGCTTTGGGAGGGGAAGTATTTGGAGATCACATCTCATGTTATAGGAAGGATCTCAGGTTTGGTATTAGAAGCATTGAGATATCACATCTCATGCTATCGGAAGGATCTCAGGTTTGGTATTAGAGGCATTGAGATATCACATCTCATGCTATCAGAAGGGTCTCAGGATTGGAATGGGAAGGAGTCGGATATCACATCTCATGCTAAAGGGAGGGTCTCAGGTTTGGAAGTGGAAGGATTTGGATATCACATCTCATGTTATAGGAAGGATCTCAGGTTTGGTATTAGAAGCATTTAGATATCACATCTCATGCTATAGGAAGGGTCTCAGGATTGGAATGGGAAGGAGTTGGATATCACATCTCAAGCTATAGGAAGGGTCTCAGGATTGGAATGGGAAGGAGTTGGATATCACATCTCAAGCTATAGGAAGGGTCTCAGGATTGGAATGGGAAGGAGTTGGATATCACATCTCATGTTATAGGAAGAATCTCAGGTTTGGTATTAGAGGCATTGAGATATCACATCTCATGCTATCAGAAGGGTCTCAGGATTGGAATGGGAAGGAGTCGGATATCACATCTCATGCTAAAGGGAGGGTCTCAGGTTTGGTATTAGAAGCATTGAGATATCACATCTCATGTTATAGGAAGAATCTCAGGTTTGGTATTAGAGGCATTGAGATATCACATCTCATGCTATAGGAAGGGTCTCAGGATTGGAATGGGAAGGAGTTGGATATCACATCTCATGCTAAAGGAAGGGTCTCAGTTTTGGTAGAAGCATTGAGATATCACATCTCATGGTATAGGAAGGATCTCAGGATTGGAATGGGAAGGATTTGGAGGTCACATCTCTTGCTATAGGAAGGGTCTCAGGTTTTTTATTAGAAACATTGAGATATCACATCTCATGCTATAGGAAGGGTTTCAGGATTGGAATGGGAAGGAGTTGGATATCCCTTCTCATGCTATAGGAAGGGTCTCAGGTTGGAATGGGAAGGAGTTGGATATCACATCTCATGTTATAGGAAGGGTCTCAGGATTGGAATGGGAAGGATTTGGATATCACATCTCTTGCTATAGGAAGGGTCTCAGGTTTTTTATTAGAAACATTGAGATATCACATCTCATGCTATAGGAAGGGTTTCAGGATTGGAATGGGAAGGAGTTGGATATCCCTTCTCATGCTATAGCAAGGGTCTCAGGTTGGAATGGGAAGGAGTTGGATATCACATCTCATGTTATAGGAAGGGTCTCAGGATTGGAATGGGAAGGATTTGGATATCACATCTCATGCTATAGGAAGGGTTTCAGGATTGGAATGGGAAGGATTTGGATATCACATCTCATGTTATAGGACGGGTCCCAGGTTTGGTATTAGAAGCTTTCAGATGTCACATCTCATGCTATAGGAAGGGTCTCAGGATTGGAATAGGAAGGAGTAGGATATCACATCTCATGCTAAAGGAAGGGACTCAGGTTTGATAGAAGCATTGAGATATCACATCTCATGCTATAGGAAGGGTCTCAGGATTGGAATGGGAAGGAGTTGGATATCACATCTCATGCCATAGGAAGGGTCTCAGGTTTGGTATAAGCATTGAGGTATCACATCTCTTCTATCGGAAGGGTCTCAGGATAGGAATGGGAAGGACTTAGATATCACATCTCATGATATAGGGAGGGTCTCAGTTTTGATATTAGAAGCATTGAGATATCACATATGCTATTGGAAGGGTCTCAGTATTGGAATTGGAAGGAGTTGGATATCACATCTCATGCTATAGGGAGGTTCTCAGGTTTGATATTAGAAGCATTGAGATATCACATATGCTATTGGAAGGGTCTCAGTATTGGAATTGGAAGGAGTTGGATATCACATCTCATGCTATCGGAAGGGTCTCAGGATTGGAATGGGAAGTAGTTGGATATCACATATGCTAAAGGAAAGGTCTCAGGTTTGGAAGGGGAAGGATTTGGATCTCACATCTCATGTTTTAGGACGGGTCTCAGGTTTGGTATTAGAAGCATTGAGATATCACATCTCATGCTACAGGAAGGGTCTCAGAATTGGAATGGGAAGGAGTTGGATATCACATCTCAAGCTATCTCAGTATTGGAATGGGAAGGAGTTTGATATCACATCTCATGCTATCGGAAGGGTCTCAGGTTTGGAATGGGAAGGAGTTGGATATCACATCTCATGCTAAAGGGAGGGTCTCAGGTTTGGTATTAGAAGCATTGAGATATCACATCTCATGTTATAGGAAGAATCTCAGGTTTGGTATTAGAGGCATTGAGATATCACATCTCATGCTATCAGAAGGGTCTCAGGATTGGAATGGGAAGGGGTCGGATATCACATCTCATGCTAAAGGGAGGGTCTCAGGTTTGGTATTAGAAGCATTGAGATATCACATCTCATGCTATAGGAAGGGTCTCAGGATTGGAATGGGAAGGAGTTGGATATCACATCTCATGCTAAAGGAAGGGTCTCAGTTTTGGTAGAAGCATTGAGATATCACATCTCATGGTATAGGAAGGGTCTCAGGATTGGAATGGAAAGGAGTTGGATATCACATCTCATCCAATAGGAAGGATCTCAGGATTGGAATGGGAAGGATTTGGATGTCACATCTCTTGCTATAGGAAGGGTCACAGGTTTTTTATTAGAAACATTGAGATATCACATCTCATGCTATAGGAAGGGTTTCAGGATTGGAATGGGAAGGAGTTGGATATCCCTTCTCATGCTATAGGAAGGGTCTCAGGTTGGAATGGGAAGGAGTTGGATATCACATCTCATGTTATAGGAAGGGTCTCAGGATTGGAATGGGAAGGATTTGGATATCACATCTCTTGCTATAGGAAGGGTCTCAGGTTTTTTATTAGAAACATTGAGATATCACATCTCATGCTATAGGAAGGGTTTCAGGATTGGAATGGGAAGGATTTGGATATCACATCTCATGCTAAAGGAAGGGTCTCAGGTTTGGAAGGGGAAGGAATTGGATATCATATCTCATGTTATAGGACGGGTCCCTGGTTTGGTATTAGAAGCTTTGAGATGTCACATCTCATGCTATAGGAAGGGTCTCAGGATTGGAATGGGAAGGAGTTGGATATCACATCTCATGCTAAAGGAAGGGACTCAGGTTTGATAGAAGCATTGAGATATCACATCTCATGCTATAGGAAGGGTCTCAGGATTGGAATGGGAAGGAGTTGGATATCACATCTCATGCCATAGGAAGGGTCTCAGGTTTGGTATAAGCATTGAGGTATCACATCTCTTCTATCGCAAGGGTCTCAGGATAGGAATGGGAAGGACTTAGATATCACATCTCATGCTATAGGGAGGTTCTCAGGTTTGATATTAGAAGCATTGAGATATCACATATGCTATTGGAAGGGTCTCAGTATTGGAATTGGAAGGAGTTGGATATCACATCTCATGCTATAGGGAGGTTCTCAGGTTTGATATTAGAAGCATTGAGATATCACATATGCTATTGGAAGGGTCTCAGTGTTGGAATTGGAAGGAGTTGGATATCACATCTCATGCTATCGGAAGGGTCTCAGGATTGGAATGGGAAGTAGTTGGATATCACATATGCTAAAGGAAAGGTCTCAGGTTTGGAAGGGGAAGGATTTGGATCTCACATCTCATGTTTTAGGACGGGTCTCAGGTTTGGTATTAGAAGCATTGAGATATCACATCTCATGCTATTGGAAGGGTCTCAGAATTGGAATGGGAAGGAGTTGGATATCACATCTCAAGCTATCTCAGGATTGGAATGGGAAGGAGTTTGATATCACATCTCATGCTATCGGAAGGGTCTCAGGTTTGGAATGGGAAGGAGTTGGATATCACATCTCATGCTATAGGAAGGGTCTCAGGTTTGGTATAAGCATTGAGATACCCCATCTCAAGGGTCTCAGCATTGGAATCGGAAGGAGTTGTATTTGACATCTCATGCCATAGGAAGGGTCTCAGGTTTGGTATAAGCATTGAGATATCACATCTCTGCTATCGGAAGGGTCTCAGGATTGGAATGGGAAGGAGTTGGATATCACATCTCATGCTAAAGGGAGGGTCTCAGGTTTGGAAGGGGAAGGATTTGGATATCACATCTCATGTTATAGGAAGGATCTCAAGTTTGGTATTAGAAGCATTGAGATATCACAATCTCATGCTATCGGAAGGATCTCAGGTTTGGTATTATAGGCATTGAGATATATCACATCTCATGCTATCAGAAGGGTCTCAGGATTGGAATGGGAAGGAGTCGGATATCATATCTCATGCTAAAGGGAGGGTCTCAGGTTTGGTATTAGAAGCATTGAGATATCACATCTCATGTTATAGGAAGAATCTCAGGTTTGGTATTAGAGGCATTGAGATATCACATCTCATGCTATCAGAAGGGTCTCAGGATTGGAATGGGAAGGAGTCGGATATCAGATCTCATGCTAAAGGGAGGGTCTCAGGTTTGGTATTAGAAGCATTGAGATATCACATCTCATGTTATAGGAAGAATCTCAGGTTTGGTATTAGAGGCATTGAGATATCACATCTCATGCTATAGGAAGGGTCTCAGGATTGGAATGGGAAGGAGTTGGATATCACATCTCATGCTAAAGGAAGGGTCTCAGTTTTGGTAGAAGCATTGAGATATCACATCTCATTTTATAGGAAGGGTCTCAGGATTATAATGGGAAGGAGTTGGATATCACATCTCATCCAATAGGAAGGATCTCAGGATTGGAATGGGAAGGATTTGGATGTCACATCTCTTGCTATAGGAAGGGTCTCAGGTTTTTTATTAGAAACATTGAGATATCACATCTCATGCTATAGGAAGGGTTTCAGGATTGGAATGGGAAGGAGTTGGATATCACATCTCATGTTATAGGAAGGGTCTCAGGGTTGGAATGGGAAGGATTTGGATATCACATCTCTTGCTATAGGAAGGGTCTCAGGTTTTTTATTAGAAACATTGAGATATCACATCTCATGCTACAGGACGGGTTTCAGGATTGGAATGGGAAGGATTTGGATATCACATCTCATGCTAAAGGAAGGGTCTCAGGTTTGGAAGTGGAAGGAATTGGATATCATATCTCATGTTATAGGACGGGTCCCAGGTTTGGTATTGTTAGGAAAGATTTCGTAATTGTAGGTAATTTTCCTTCCATGTGGCAACCCCTAAACTTTTTGCTGTTGTTTTTCACCTTGTTCTTGACTTTGCCAGAGAAGTGCAGCCTTCTGCCGCACTCCTCTGGGCTTTCGCTCCTTTTCTTATGGGGAAACTGACATGCCCTTAAGACAGTCAGTACCGGGGAACGCTGTTTCCCGTAGTTTCTTTTATCATGTTGCCGCTTTAGTGCAACATGACACAAGAGGGCACTGTAAGCTAAGTTACAGCTCTCTTGGGTCTCTAGCCTTCTACAGGCCCTAGATACTCGTTTAGGATTGTATTTGATCGGTGCAAGTCATTCAGGGATTGGAATGGTGGCAGCAATCGTTTTTGTGTATTTTGAGCTCCTTTTGGCGTTCTGAGTGCGTTTTTCGCACTGAACCCAAAATGGTGGCCTGGCTCCCAAAATGGCCAGACCACGAGGCTCCTTTGTCCTGTCCACTGACCGTCTTGCTCCCTTCACCTTCCCCAGGTCCAGCGACCCGGGGCCTTCCTTATTTGGGCATGTACTTTCCCGCGAAACACGGATGCTTTCGCGGGCTTCTACATGTCTTTTGTGTGCCTCCAGGGTGTGGGCTGGGATGTCTGGTCCCAATACACATCCTGGGTGCCAGAGAGTCTAGGGTGGTGTGAATGCCTGGGACCACCGTGGTCCGTGATTGGTCCACGAATGGTGTGTGTGTTGATGAGCGGATCTCCCATTGGCTCCCCTCCGTTTTGGCGTGAAGGGAACCGTGGATAAGAGGGGGCTGGAAACACCACTACCAGGTCGATCTCCTGAGTTCTCACGAACGAAGGAATACAGGAGCCAAGTATCCTGCAACCAAGAGGCTGGACCGAGGAATCACTGGTGACCCGCTGAAGGACTCCTCCTTTGCACTGCTGTCGTCCTGTGAAACCCTTTCCTCCTTTGATCGAACCAGAAGGCCTGTACTGGTGCTTCGACCTTTGGAATAGCAGGAACAGCTATTCTCGGCGACTTCATCATCTCCTGCCAGTAAGCCTTCGGAAGCGTCTCTGGGCCATCCAGTTGACTGACCAGCTTACACGGGAGTCCTGCTCTGTAACCGCCGCCAGGTTGTGTTGTATTTCGAGTCCTTGTCACTCTCACACGCTTAGTACACTTGGCGTTCCCAAGTCTGAAGTGAGTAGTGTACATTTGGCTCAGATACACACGGCCGCTCCGTTGCCCTGCTGTGGTGACAAAACTGTGCAGGTTTCTTCGATTGGGACGTCTTTTTTCTCTACACGACGACGAGGCATTCCCGGCTCTTCTGAACCTGCCAGCTGATGAAACTAACGTGGAGAAGCCTGGGTCTGCTTGCATCGGGGACCGGTGAGTAGTATAGCTAGGATCTGGTCGCCCTCCTGCAGTAGCCCATTTCTTTTCCCCGCTGTGTAAAAACAGCACCCTTTTGTCCGTACTCGCGCTCTGCTTCTGCTCACTGTGGAGGCTGCGCTTGAGTCGCGGAACCTGTTCTTCTTCTGTTGTGCACTAACCCGAACTGCCTGACTTCCTCCGAAGAGCTTCTCCTTTTGCCCGTTGGCACCAGCGTGTGCAGGTACTTTTGAGCACAAGGCTCCACTCTTCGCAGGGCTCGGACTTCCATCTAGTTAGGTGCCTCTGAAGGCGAACTGAGTCTAAAGCATTGTATCGCACTGCCTGTTTTCCTTCCCTTGCAGGTGGACTACACATTTCGTGCATATAACGCTTGCGACTGTCGTATTTGTATATATATTGTATTGGTATGGTATGTGTTGGCTTAATATTGTGATATTGTGATTTTCTCGCTACGGTCCTTATTTTAAAGGCCTTAAAATAAATGTGTATATATTTTTGATATAACAACTGTTTGGAGTAGTTTGTAAGCGCTCTTGCTTTGTGTGCTCATTGCGGGCTTTCAGTCACCCTCACCCCTCTTGAGACCTAGTCTTGACCGCCGCGATCGCTACCTTGATTGGTCTGGCTCGTCCAGAGGTTACCCTGTTCCAAGTAATTAGGTTGGCCTTCTGAACTTCTGCGCCACCAGGACAGAGTTCAGAAATCCGTCTTAACAGGTATTAGAAGCTTTGAGATGTCACATCTCATGCTATAGGAAGGGTCTCAGGATTGGAATGGGAAGGAGTTGGATATCACATCTCATGCTAAAGGAAGGGACTCAGGTTTGATAGAAGCATTGAGATATCACATCTCATGCTATCGGAAGGGTCCCAGGATTGGAATGGGAAGGAGTTGGATATCACATCTCAAGCTATCTCAGGATTGGAATGGGAAGGAGTTTGATATCACATCTCAAGCTATAGGAAGGGTCTCAGGTTTTTTATTAGAAACATTGAGATATCACATCTCATGCTATAGGAAGGGTTTCAGGATTGGAATGGGAAGGATTTGGATATCACATCTCATGCTAAAGGAAGGGTCTCAGGTTTGGAAGGGGAAGGAATTGGATATCATATCTCATGTTATAGGACGGGTCCCAGGTTTGGTATTAGAAGCTTTGAGATGTCACATCTCATGCTATAGGAAGGGTCTCAGGATTGGAATGGGAAGGAGTTGGATATCACATCTCATGCTAAAGGAAGGGACTCAGGTTTGATAGAAGCATTGAGATATCACATCTCATGCTATCGGAAGGGTCTCAGGATTGGAATGGGAAGGAGTTGGATATCACATCTCAAGCTTTCTCAGGATTGGAATGGGAAGGAGTTTGATATCACATCTCAAGCTATAGGAAGGGTCTCAGGTTTGGAAGGGGAAGGATTTGGATCTCACATCTCATGTTTTAGGACGGGTCTCAGGTTTGGTATTAGAAGCATTGAGATATCACATCTCATGGTATAGGAAGGGTCTCAGGATTGGAATGGGAAGGAGTTGGATATCACATCTCAAGCTATCACAGGATTGGAATGGGAAGGAGTTTGATATCACATCTCAAGCTATAGGAAGGGTGTCAGGTTTGGAAAGGGAAGGATTTGGATTTCACATCTCATGTTATAGGTTGGTTCTCATGTTTGGTTTTAGAAGCATTGAGATATCACATCTCATGCTATCGGAAGGGTCTCAGGTTTGGAAAGGGAAGGATTTGGATTTCACATATGTTATTGGATGGTTCTCAGGTTTGGTTTTAGAAGCATTAAGTTATCACATCTCATGCTAAAGGAAGGATCTCAGGTTTGGAATGGGAAGGAGTTTGATATCACATCTCATGTTATAGGAAAGATCTCAGGTTTGGTATTAGAAGCATTGAGACATCACATCTCATGTTATACGAAGGGTCTCAGGATTGGAATGGGAAGAAGTTGGATATCACATCTCATGCTATAGGAAGGGTCTCAGGTTTGGTATAAGCATTGAGATATCACATCTCATGCTATAGGAAGGGTCTCAGGATTGGAATGGGAAGGAGTTGTATGTGACATCTCATGCCATAGGAAGGGTCTCAGGTTTGGTATAAGCATTGAGATATCGTATCACATGCTATAGGAAGGGTCTCAGGATTGGAATGGGAAGGACTTGGATATCACATCTCATGCTATAGGCAGGGTCTCAGGTTTGGAAAGGGAAGGAGATGGATATCACATTTCATGTTAGAGGTAGGATCTCAGGTTTGGTATTAGAGGCATTGAGATATCACATCTCATGCTATCAGAAGGGTCTCAGGATTGGAATGTGAAGGAGTTGGATATCACATTTCATGCTAAAGGGAGGGTCTCAGGTTTGGAAGGGGAAGGATTTGGAAATCACATCTCATGTTATAGGAATGATCTCAGGTTTGGTATTAGAAGCATTGAGATATCACATCTCATGCTATCGGAAGGATCTCAGGTTTTGTATTAGAGGCATTGAGATATCACATCTCATGCTATCATAAGGGTCTCAGGATTGGAATGGGAAGGAGTTGATATCACATCTCATGTTATAGGAAGGATCTCAGGTTTGGTATTAGAAGCATTGAGACATCACATCTCATGCTATAGGAAGGGTCTCAGGATTGGAATTGGAAGGAGTTGGATATCACATCTCATGCTATAGGAAGGGTCTCAGATTTGGTATAAGCATTGAGATATCACATCTCATGCTATAGGAAGGGTCTCAGGATTGGAATGGGAAGGAGTTGTATATGACATCTCAGGCCATAGGAAGGGTCTCAGGTTTGGTATAAGCATTGAGATATCACATCTCTGCTATCGGAAGGGTCTCAGGATTGGAATGGGAAGGAGTTGGATATCCCATCTCATGTTATAGGAAGGGTCTCAGGTTTGGTATTAGAAGCATTGAGATATCACATCTCATGCTATAGGAAGGGTCTCAGGATTGGAATGGGGAGGACTTGGATGTCACATCTCATGCTATAGGGAGGGTCTCAAGTTTGATATTAGAAGCATTGAGATAACAAATCTCATGATATCGGAAGGGTCTCAGGATTGGAATGGGAAAGTGTTGGATATCACATCTCATGTTATAGGACGGGTCTCAGGTTTGGTATTAGAAACATTGAGATATCAAGTCTCATGGTATAGGAAGGGTCTCAGAATTGGAATGGGAAGGAGTTGGATATCACATCTCAAGCTATAGGAAGGGTCTCAGGATTGGAATGGGAAGGAGTTTGATATCACATCTCATGCCATAGTATGGGTCTCAGGTTTGGTAGAAGCATTTGGGATATCACATCTCATGCTATCGGAAGGGTCTCAGGATTGGAATAGGAAGGAGTTGGATATCACATCTCAAGCTATAGGAAGGGTCTCAGGTTTGGTATAAGCATTGAGATATCACATCTCATGCTATAGGAAGGGTCTCAGGATTGGAATGGGAAGGAGTTGGATATCACATCTCATGTTATAGAAAAGATCTCAGGTTTGGTATTAGAAGCATTGAGACATCACATCTCATGTTATAGGAAGGGTCTCAGGATTGGAATGGGAAGAAGTTGGATATCACATCTCATGCTATAGGAAGGGTCTCAGGTTTGGAAGGGGAAGGAGTTGGATATCCAATCTCATATTATAGGACTGGTCTCAGGTTTGGTATTAGAAGCATTGAGATATCACATCTCATGCTATAGGAAGGGTCTCAGGATTGGAACGGGGAGGACTTGGATGTCACATCTCATGCTATAGGGAGGGTCTCAAGTTTGATATTAGAAGCATTGAGATAACAAATCTCATGATATCGGAAAGGTCTCAGGATTGGAATGGGAAGGAGTTCGATATCACATCTCATGATAAAGGAAGGGTCTAAGGTTTGGAAGGGGAAGGATTTGGATATCACATCTCATGTTATAGGACGGGTCTCAGGATTGGTATTAGAAACATTGAGATATCAAGTCTCATGGTATAGGAAGGGTCTCAGAATTGGAATGGGAAGGAGTTGGATATCACATCTCAAGCTATAGGAAGGGTCTCAGTATTGGAATGGGAAGGAGTTTGATATCACATCTCATGCCATAGTATGGGTCTCAGGTTTGGTAGAAGCATTTGGGATATCACATCTCATGCTATCGGAAGGGTCTCAGGATTGGAATGGGAAGGAGTTGGATATCACATCTTAAGCTATAGGAAGGGTCTCAGGTTTGGTATAAGCATTGATATATCACATCTCATGCTATAGGAAGGGTCTCAGGATTGGAATGGGAAGGAGTTGGGTATCACATCTCATGCTAAAGGGAGGGTCTCAGGTTTGGTATTAGAAGCATTGAGATATCACATCTCATGTTATAGGAAGAATCTCAGGTTTGGTATTAGAGGCATTGAGATATCACATCTCATGCTATCAGAAGGGTCTCAGGATTGGAATGGGAAGGAGTCGGATATCACATCTCATGCTAAAGGGAGGGTCTCAGGTTTGGTATTAGAAACATTGAGATATCACATCTCATGTTATAGGAAGAATCTCAGGTTTGGTATTAGAGGCATTGAGATATCACATCTCATGCTATCAGAAGGGTCTCAGGATTGGAATGGGAAGGAGTCAGATATCACATCTCATGTTAAAGGGAGGGTCTCAGGTTTGGTATTAGAAGCATTGATATATCACATCTCATGTTATAGGAAGAATCTCAGGTTTGGTATTAGAGGCATTGAGATATCACATCTCATGCTATAGGAAGGGTCTCAGGATTGGAATGGGAAGGAGTTGGATATCACATCTCATGCTAAAGGAAGGGTCTCAGTTTTGGTAGAAGCATTGAGATATCACATCTCATGGTATAGGAAGGGTCTCAGGATTGGAATGGGAAGGAGTTGGATATCACATCTCATCCAATAGGAAGGATCTCAGGATTGGAATGGGAAAGATTTGGATGTCACATCTCTTGCTATAGGAAGGGTCTCAGGTTTTTTATTAGAAACATTGAGATATCACATCTAATGCTATAGGAAGGGTTTCAGGATTGGAATGGGAAGGAGTTGGATATCCCTTCTCATGCTATAGGAAGGGTCTCAGGTTGGAATGGGAAGGAGTTGGATATCACATCTCATGTTATAGGAAGGGTCTCAGGATTGGAATGGGAAGGATTTGGATATCACATCTCTTGCTATAGGAAGGGTCTCAGGTTTTTTATTAGAAACATTGAGATATCACATCTCATGCTATAGGAAGGGTTTCAGGATTGGAATGGGAAGGATTTGGATATCACATCTCATTCTAAAGGAAGGGTCTCAGGTTTGGAAGGGGAAGGATTTGGATATCATATCTCATGTTATAGGACGGGTCCCAGGTTTGGTATTAGAAGCTTTGAGATATCACATCTCATGCTATAGGAAGGGTCTCAGGATTGGAATGGGAAGGAGTTGGATATCACATCTCATGCTAAAGGAAGGGACTCAAGTTTGATAGAAGCAATGAGATATCACATCTCATGCTATAGGAAGGGTCTCAGGATTGGAATGGGAAGGAGTTGGATATCACATCTCATGCCATAGGAAGGGTCTCAGGTTTGGTATAAGCATTGAGATATCACATCTCTGCTATCGGAAGGGTCTCAGGATAGGAATGGAAGGACTTAGATATCACATCTCATGCTATAGGGAGGGTCCCAGTTTTGATATTAGAAGCATTGAGATATCACATTTCATGCTATCGGAAGGGTCTCAGGATTGGAATGGGAAGGAGTTGGATATCACATCTCAAGCTATCTCAGGATTGGAATGGGAAGGAGTTTGATATCACATCTCAAGCTATAGGAAGGGTCTCAGGTTTGGAAGGGGAAGGATTTGGATCTCACATCTCATGTTTTAGGACGGGTCTCAGGTTTGGTATTAGAAGCATTGAGATATCACATCTCATGGTATAGGAAGGGTCTCAGGATTGGAATGGGAAGGAGTTGGACATCACATCTCAAGCTATCACAGGATTGGAATGGGAAGGAGTTTGATAGCACATCTCAAGCTATAGGAAGGGTCTCAGGTTTGGAAAGGGAAGGATTTGGATTTCACATCTCATGTTATAGGATGGTTCTCATGTTTGGTTTTAGAAGCATTGAGATATCACACCACATGCTATCTGAAGGGTCTCAGGTTTGGAAAGGGAAGGATTTGGATTTCACATATGTTATTGGATGGTTCTCAGGTTTGGTTTTAGAAGCATTAAGATATCACATCTCATGCTATAGGAAGGGTCTCAGGTTTGGAATGGGAAGGAGTTCGATACACATCTCATGTTATAGGAAGGATCTCAGGTTTGGTATTAGAAGCATTGTGATATCACATATCATGCTATAGGAAGGGTCTCAGGATTGGAATGGGACGGAGTTGGATATCACATCTCATGCTAAAGGAAAGATCTCAGGTTTGGAAGGGGAAGGATTTGGATCTCACATCTCATGTTTTAGGACGGGTGTCAGGTTTGGTATTAGAAGCATTGAGAAATCACATCTCATGGTATAGGAAGGGTCTCAGGATTGGAATGGGAAGGAGTTGGATATCACATCTCAAGCTATCTCAGGATTGGAATGGGAAGGAGTTTGATATCACATCTCATGCTATCGGAAGGGTCTCAGGTTTGGAATGGGAAGGAGTTGGATATCACATCTCATGTTATAGGAAGGATCTCAGGTTTGGTATTAGAAGCATTGAGATATCACATCTCATGCTATAGGAAGGGTCTCAGGATTGGAATCGGAAGGAGTTGGATACCACTTCTCATGCTATAGGAAGGGTCTCAGGTTTGGTATAAGCATTGAGATATCCCATCTCATGCTATAGGAAGGGTCACAGGATTGGAATGGGAAGGAGTTGGATATCACATCTCATGCCATAGGAAGGGTCTCAGGTTTGGTATAAGCATTGAGATATCACATCTCATGCTATAGGGAGGGTCTCAGTTTTGATATTAGAAGCATTGAGCTATCACATTTCATGCTATCGGAAGGGTCTCAGGATTGGAATGGGAAGGAGTTGGATATCACATCTCAAGCTATCTCAGGATTGGAATGGGAAGGAGTTTGATATCACATCTCAAGCTATAGGAAGGGTCTCAGGTTTGGAAGGGGAAGGATTTGGATCTCACATCTCATGTTTTAGGACGGGTCTCAGGTTTGGTATTAGAAGCATTGAGATATCACATCTCATGGTATAGGAAGGGTCTCAGGATTGGAATGGGAAGGAGTTGGATATCACATCTCAAGCTATCACAGGTTTGGAATGGGAAGGAGTTTGATAGCACATCTCAAGCTATAGGAAGGGTCTCAGGTTTGGAAAGGGAAGGATTTGGATTTCACATCTCATGTTATAGGATGGTTCTCATGTTTGGTTTTAGAAGCATTGAGATATCACACCACATGCTATCTGAAGGGACTCAGGTTTGGAAAGGGAAGGATTTGGATTTCACATATGTTATTGGATGGTTCTCAGGTTTGGTTTTAGAAGCATTAAGATATCACATCTCATGCTACAGGAAGGGTCTCAGGATTGGAATGGGACGGAGTTGGATATCACATCTCATGCTAAAGGAAATATCTCAGGTTTGGAAGGGGAATGATTTGGATCTCACATCTCATGTTTTAGGACGGGTGTCAGGTTTGGTATTAGAAGCATTGAGATATCACATCTCATGGTATAGGAAGGGTCTCAGGATTGGAATGGGAAGGAGTTGGATATCACATCTCAAGCTATCGGAAGGGTCTCAGGTTTGGAATGGGAAGGAGTTGGATATCACATCTCATGTTATAGGAAGGATCTCAGGTTTGGTATTAGAAGCATTGAGATATCCCATCTCATGCTATAGGAAGGGTCTCAGCATTGGAATCGGAAGGAGTTGCATTTGACATCTCATGCCATAGGAAGGGTCTCAGGTTTGGTATAAGCATTGAGATATCACATATCTGCTATCGGAAGGGTCTCAGGATTGGAATGGGAAGGAGTTGGATATCACATCTCATGCTAAAGGGAGGGTCTCAGGTTTGGAAGGGGAAGGATTTGGATATCACATCTCATGTTATAGGAAGGATCTCAGGTTTGGTATTAGAAGCATTGAGATATCACATCTCATGCTATCGGAAGGATCTCAGGTTTGGTATTATAGGCATTGAGATATCACATCTCATGCTATCAGAAGGGTCTCAGGATTGGAATGGGAAGGAGTCGTATATCACATCTCATGCTAAAGGGGGGTCTCAGGTTTGGTATTAGAAGCATTGAGATATCACATCTCATGTTATAGGAAGAATCTCAGGTTTGGTATTAGAGGCATTGAGATATCACATCTCATGCTATCAGAAGGGGCTCAGGATTGGAATGGGAAGGAGTCGGATATCACATCTCATGCTAAAGGGAGGGTCTCAGGTTTGGTATTAGAAGCATTGAGATATCACATCTCATGTTATAGGAAGAATCTCAGGTTTGGTATTAGAGGCATTGGCCCTCATTACGACCCAGGCGGTAAGGGGTTTACGCCGGCGTAAACTTCGCCGACCCTTACCGCCTGAGTACGAGTTCCCGTAGCGCCATGGTGATTTTTACGCCTGCTTTTTGCAGGCGGTAAAATCCATGGCGCTAAGGGACCTTGTTGTTAATTACGCCACCGTAATTTACGGTGGCGTAATTAACGCCTTCCCCACTCCCATTATGCCCTATGGGGCAAAAATGGGAATGGGGAAGGGTAAATGGGGATTGGGGACTTACCGCCCCGCCAAGGTCGGAATGGGGTGGTAAGTCCGCCAACCACCATGGCGGAGTTGGCAACTTAGCGCCATGGACCATGGTGCTAATAGCACCATGGTTCTCCGCCAAGGTCGTAATGAGGGCCATTGAGATATCACATCTCATGGTATAGGAAGGGTCTCAGGATTGGAATGGGAAGGAGTTGGACATCACATCTCAAGCTATCACAGGATTGGAATGGGAAGGAGTTTGATAGCACATCTCAAGCTATAGGAAGGCTCTCAGGTTTGGAAAGGGAAGGATTTGGATTTCACATCTCATGTTATAGGATGGTTCTCATGTTTGGTTTTAGAAGCATTGAGATATCACACCATATGCTATCTGAAGGGTCTCAGGTTTGGAAAGGGAAGGATTTGGATTTCACATATGTTATTGGATGGTTCTCAGGTTTGGTTTTAGAAGCATTAAGATATCACATCTCATGCTATAGGAAGGGTCTCAGGTTTGGAATGGGAAGGAGTTGGATACACATCTCATGTTATAGGAAGGATCTCAGGTTTGGTATTAGAAGCATTGTGATATCACATATCATGCTATAGGAAGGGTCTCAGGATTGGAATGGGACGGAGTTGGATATCACATCTCATGCTAAAGGAAAGATCTCAGGTTTGGAAGGGGAAGGATTTGGATCTCACATCTCATGTTTTAGGACGGGTGTCAGGTTTGGTATTAGAAGCATTGAGAAATCACATCTCATGGTATAGGAAGGGTCTCAGGATTGGAATGGGAAGGAGTTGGATATCACATCTCAAGCTATCTCAGGATTGGAATGGGAAGGAGTTTGATATCACATCTCATGCTATCGGAAGGGTCTCAGGTTTGGAATGGGAAGGAGTTGGATATCACATCTCATGTTATAGGAAGGATCTCAGGTTTGGTATTCGAAGCATTGAGATATCACATCTCATGCTATAGGAAGGGTCTCAGGATTGGAATCGGAAGGAGTTGAATACCACTTCTCATGCTATAGGAAGGGTCTCAGGTTTGGTATAAGCATTGAGATATCCCATCTCATGCTATAGGAAGGGTCTCAGGATTGGAATGGGAAGGAGTTGGATATCACATCTCATGCCATAGGAAGGGTCTCAGGTTTGGTATAAGCATTGAGATATCACATCTCATGCTATAGGGAGGGTCTCAGTTTTGATATTAGAAGCATTGAGATATCACATTTCATGCTATCGGAAGGGTCTCAGGATTGGAATGGGAAGGAGTTGGATATCACATCTCAAGCTATCTCAGGATTGGAATGGGAAGGAGTTTGATATCACATCTCAAGCTATAGGAAGGGTCTCAGGTTTGGAAGGGGAAGGATTTGGATCTCACATCTCATGTTTTAGGACGGGTCTCAGGTTTGGTATTAGAAGCATTGAGATATCACATCTCATGGTATAGGAAGGGTCTCAGGATTGGAATGGGAAGGAGTTGGACATCACATCTCAAGCTATCACAGGATTGGAATGGGAAGGAGTTTGATAGCACATCTCAAGCTATAGGAAGGCTCTCAGGTTTGGAAAGGGAAGGATTTGGATTTCACATCTCATGTTATAGGATGGTTCTCATGTTTGGTTTTAGAAGCATTGAGATATCACACCATATGCTATCTGAAGGGTCTCAGGTTTGGAAAGGGAAGGATTTGGATTTCACATATGTTATTGGATGGTTCTCAGGTTTGGTTTTAGAAGCATTAAGATATCACATCTCATGCTATAGGAAGGGTCTCAGGTTTGGAATGGGAAGGAGTTGGATACACATCTCATGTTATAGGAAGGATCTCAGGTTTGGTATTAGAAGCATTGTGATATCACATATCATGCTATAGGAAGGGTCTCAGGATTGGAATGGGACGGAGTTGGATATCACATCTCATGCTAAAGGAAAGATCTCAGGTTTGGAAGGGGAAGGATTTGGATCTCACATCTCATGTTTTAGGACGGGTGTCAGGTTTGGTATTAGAAGCATTGAGAAATCACATCTCATGGTATAGGAAGGGTCTCAGGATTGGAATGGGAAGGAGTTGGATATCACATCTCAAGCTATCTCAGGATTGGAATGGGAAGGAGTTTGATATCACATCTCATGCTATCGGAAGGGTCTCAGGTTTGGAATGGGAAGGAGTTGGATATCACATCTCATGTTATAGGAAGGATCTCAGGTTTGGTATTCGAAGCATTGAGATATCACATCTCATGCTATAGGAAGGGTCTCAGGATTGGAATCGGAAGGAGTTGAATACCACTTCTCATGCTATAGGAAGGGTCTCAGGTTTGGTATAAGCATTGAGATATCCCATCTCATGCTATAGGAAGGGTCTCAGGATTGGAATGGGAAGGAGTTGGATATCACATCTCATGCCATAGGAAGGGTCTCAGGTTTGGTATAAGCATTGAGATATCACATCTCATGCTATAGGGAGGGTCTCAGTTTTGATATTAGAAGCATTGAGATATCACATTTCATGCTATCGGAAGGGTCTCAGGATTGGAATGGGAAGGAGTTGGATATCACATCTCAAGCTATCTCAGGATTGGAATGGGAAGGAGTTTGATATCACATCTCAAGCTATAGGAAGGGTCTCAGGTTTGGAAGGGGAAGGATTTGGATCTCACATCTCATGTTTTAGGACGGGTCTCAGGTTTGGTATTAGAAGCATTGAGATATCACATCTCATGGTATAGGAAGGGTCTCAGGATTGGAATGGGAAGGAGTTGGATATCACATCTCAAGCTATCACAGGTTTGGAATGGGAAGGAGTTTGATAGCACATCTCAAGCTATAGGAAGGGTCTCAGGTTTGGAAAGGGAAGGATTTGGATTTCACATCTCATGTTATAGGATGGTTCTCATGTTTGGTTTTAGAAGCATTGAGATATCACACCACATGCTATCTGAAGGGTCTCAGGTTTGGAAAGGGAAGGATTTGGATTTCACATATGTTATTGGATGGTTCTCAGGTTTGGTTTTAGAAGCATTAAGATATCACATCTCATGCTACAGGAAGGGTCTCAGGATTGGAATGGGACGGAGTTGGATATCACATCTCATGCTAAAGGAAAGATCTCAGGTTTGGAAGGGGAATGATTTGGATCTCACATCTCATGTTTTAGGACGGGTGTCAGGTTTGGTATTAGAAGCATTGAGATATCACATCTCATGGTATAGGAAGGGTCTCAGGATTGGAATGGAAAGGAGTTGGATATCACATCTCAAGCTATCGGAAGGGTCTCAGGTTTGGAATGGGAAGGAGTTGGATATCACATCTCATGTTATAGGAAGGATCTCAGGTTTGGTATTAGAAGCATTGAGATATCCCATCTCATGCTATAGGAAGGGTCTCAGCATTGGAATCGGAAGGAGTTGTATTTGACATCTCATGCCATAGGAAGGGTCTCAGGTTTGGTATAAGCATTGAGATATCACATCTCTGCTATCGGAAGGGTCTCAGGATTGGAATGGGAAGGAGTTGGATATCACATCTCATGCTAAAGGGAGGGTCTCAGGTTTGGAAGGGGAAGGATTTGGATATCACATCTCATGTTATAGGAAGGATCTCAGGTTTGGTATTAGAAGCATTGAGATATCACATCTCATGCTATCGGAAGGATCTCAGGTTTGGTATTATAGGCATTGAGATATCACATCTCATGCTATCAGAAGGGTCTCAGGATTGGAATGGGAAGGAGTCGTATATCACATCTCATGCTAAAGGGGGGGTCTCAGGTTTGGTATTAGAAGCATTGAGATATCACATCTCATGTTATAGGAAGAATCTCAGGTTTGGTATTAGAGGCATTGAGATATCACATCTCATGCTATCAGAAGGGTCTCAGGATTGGAATGGGAAGGAGTCGGATATCACATCTCATGCTAAAGGGAGGGTCTCAGGTTTGGTATTAGAAGCATTGAGATATCACATCTCATGTTATAGGAAGAATCTCAGGTTTGGTATTAGAGGCATTGGCCCTCATTACGACCAGGGCGGTAAGGGGTTTACGCCGGCGTAAACTTCGCCGACCCTTACCGCCTGTGTACGAGTTCCCGTAGCGCCATGGTGATTTTTATGCCTGCTTTTTGCAGGCGGTAAAATCCATGGCACTAAGGGACCTTGTTGTTAATTACGCCACCGTAATTTACGGTGGCGTAATTAACGCCTTCCCCACTCCCATTATGCCCTATGGGGCAAAAATGGGAATGGGGAAGGGTAAATGGGGATTGGGGACTTACCGCCCCGCCAAGGTCGGAATGGGGTGGTAAGTCCGCCAACCACCATGGCGGAGTTGGCAACTTAGCGCCATGGACCATGGTGCTAATAGCACCATGGTTCTCCGCCAAGGTCGCAATGAGGGCCATTGAGATATCACATCTCATGCTATAGGAAGGGTCTCAGGATTGGAATGGGAAGGAGTTGGATATCACATCTCATGCTTAAGGAAGGGTCTCAGTTTTGGTAGAAGCATTGAGATATCACATCTCATGGTATAGGAAGGGTCTCAGGATTGGAATGGGAAGGAGTTGGATATCGCATCTCATGCCATAGGAAGGGTCTCAGGTTGTTTATTAGAAACATTGAGATATCACATCTCATGCTATAGGAAGGGTTTCAGGATTGGAATGGGAAGGAGTTGGATATCCCTTCTCATGCTATAGGAAGGGTCTCAGGTTGGAATGGGAAGGAGTTGGATATCACATCTCATGTTATAGGAAGGGTCTCAGGATTGGAATGGGAAGGATTTGGATATCACATCTCATGCTAAAGGAAGGGTGTCAGGTTTGAAAGGGGAAGGATTTGCATATCATATCTCATGCTAAAGGAAGGGACTCAAGTTTGATAGAAGCATTGAGATATCACATCTCATGCTATAGGAAGGGTCTCAGGATTGGAATGGGAAGGAGTTGGATATCACATCTCATGCCATAGGAAGGGTCTCAGGTTTGGTATTAGAAGCTTTGAGATATCACATCTCATGCTATAGGAAGGGTCTCAGGATTGGAATGGGAAGGAGTTGGATATCACATCCCATGCTAAAGGAAGGGACTCAAGTTTGATAGAAGCATTGAGATATCACATCTCATGCTATAGGAAGGGTCTCAGGATTGGAATGGGAAGGAGTTGGATATCACATCTCATGCCATAGGAAGGGTCTCAGGTTTGGTATAAGCATTGAGATATCACATCTCTGCTATCGGAAGGGTCTCAGGATAGGAATGGGAAGGACTTAGATATCACATCTCATGCTATAGGGAGGGTCTCAGTTTTCATATTAGAAGCATTGAGATATCACATTTCATGCTATCGGAAGGGTCTCAGGATTGGAATGGGAAGGAGTTGGATATCACATCTCAAGCTATCTCAGGATTGGAATGGGAAGGAGTTTGATATCACATCTCAAGCTATAGGAAGGGTCTCAGGTTTGGAAGGGGAAGGATTTGGATCTCACATCTCATGTTTTAGGACGGGTCTCAGGTTTGGTGTTAGAAGCATTGAGATATCACATCTCATGGTATAGGAAGGGTCTCAGGATTGGAATGGGAAGGAGTTGGATATCACATCTCAAGCTATCACAGGATTGGAATGGGAAGGAGTTTGATAGAACATCTCAAGCTATAGGAAGGGTCTCAGGTTTGGAAAGGGAAGGATTTGGATTTCACACCTCATGTTATAGGATGGTTCTCATGTTTGGTTTTAGAAGCATTGAGATATCACACCACATGCTATCTGAAGGGTCTCAGGTTTGGAAAGGGAAGGATTTGGATTTCACATATGTTATTGGATGGTTCTCAGGTTTGGTTTTAGAAGCATTAAGATATCACATCTCATGCTATAGGAAGGGTCTCAGGTTTGGAATGGGAAGGAGTTGGATACACATCTCATGTTATAGGAAGGATCTCAGGTTTGGTATTAGAAGCATTGTGATATCACATATCATGCTATAGGAAGGGTCTCAGGATTGGAAGGGGAAGGATTTGGATCTCACATCTCATGTTTTAGGACGGGTGTCAGGTTTGGTATTAGAAGCATTGAGATATCACATCTCATGGTATAGGAAGGGTCTTAGGATTGGAATGGGAAGGAGTTGGATATCACATCTCAAGCTATCTCAGGATTGGAATGGGAAGGAGTTTGATATCACATCACATGCTATCGGAAGGGTCTCAGGTTTGTAATGGGAAGGAGTTGGATATCACATCTCATGTTATAGGAAGGATCTCAGGTTTGGTATTAGAAGCATTGAGATATCACATCTCATGCTATAGGAAGGGTCTCAGGATTGGAATCGGAAGGAGTTGGATACCACTTCTCATGCTATAGGAAGGGTCTCAGGTTTGGTATAAGCATTGAGATATCCCATCTCATGCTATAGGAAGGGTCTCAGCATTGGAATCGGAAGGAGTTGTATTTGACATCTCATGCCATAGGAAGGGTCTTGGGTTTGGTATAAGCATTGAGATATCACATCTCTGCTATCGGAAGGGTCTCAGGATTGGAATGGGAAGGAGTTGGATATCACATCTCATGCTAAAGGGAGGGTCTCAGGTTTGGAAGGGGAAGGATTTGGATATCACATCTCATGTTATAGGAAGGATCTCAGGTTTGGTATTAGAAGCATTGAGATATCACATCTCATGCTATCAGAAGGATCTCAGGTTTGGTATTATAGGCATTGAGATATCACATCTCCTGCTATCCGAAGGGTCTCAGGATTGGAATGGGAAGGAGTTGGATATCACATCTCATGCTAAAGGAAGGAACTCAAGTTTGATAGAAGCAATGAGATATCACATCTCATGCTATAGGAAGGGTCTCAGGATTGGAATGGGAAGGAGTTGGATATCACATCTCATGCCATAGGAAGGGTCTCAGGTTTGGTATAAGCATTGAGATATCACATCTCTGCTATCGGAAGGGTCTCAGGATAGGAATGGGAAGGACTTAGATATCACATCTCATGCTATAGGGAGGGTCTCAGTTTTGATATTAGAAGCATTGAGATATCACATTTCATGCTATCGGAAGGGTCTCAGGATAGGAATGGGAAGGAGTTGCATATCACATCTCAAGCTATCACAGGATTGGAATGGGAAGGAGTTTGATAGCTCATCTCAAGCTATAGGAAGGGTCTCAGGTTTGGAAAGGGAAGGATTTGGATTTCACATCTCATGTTATAGGATGGTTCTCATGTTTGGTTTTAGAAGCATTGAGATATCACACCACATGCTATCTGAAGGGTCTCAGGTTTGGAAAGGGAAGGATTTGGATTTCACATATGTTATTGGATTGTTCTCAGGTTTGGTTTTAGAAGCATTAAGATATCACATCTCATGCTATAGGAAGGGTCTCAGGTTTGGAATGGGAAGGAGTTGGATACACATCTCATGTTATAGGAAGGACCTCAGGTTTGGTATTAGAAGCATTGTGATATCACATATCATGCTATAGGATGGGTCTCAGGATTGGAATGGGACGGAGTTGGATATCACATCTCATGCTAAAGGAAAGATCTCAGGTTTGGAAGGGGAAGGATTTGGATCTCACATCTCATGTTTTAGGACGGGTGTCAGGTTTGGTATTAGAAGCATTGAGAAATTACATCTCATGGTATAGGAAGGGTCTCAGGATTGGAATGGGAAGGAGTTGGATATCACATCTCAAGCTATCTCAGGATTGGAATGGGAAGGAGTTTGATATCACATCTCATGCTATCGGAAGGGTCTCAGGTTTGGAATGGGAAGGAGTTGGATATCACATCTCATGTTATAGGAAGGATCTCAGGTTTGGTATTAGAAGCATTGAGATATCACATCTCATGCTCTAGGAAGGGTCTCAGGATTGGAATCGGAAGGAGTTGGATACCACTTCTCATGCTATAGGAAGGGTCTCAGGTTTGGTATAAGCATTGAGATATCCCATCTCATGCTATAGGAAGGGTCTCAGGATTGGAATGGGAAGGAGTTGGATATCAAATCTCATGCCATAGGAAGGGTCTCAGGTTTGGTATAAGCATTGAGATATCACATCTCATGCTATAGGGAGGGTCTCAGTTTTGATATTAGAAGCATTGAGATATCACATTTCATGCTATCGGAAGGGTCTCAGGATTGGAATGGGAAGGAGTTGGATATCACATCTCAAGCTATCTCAGGATTGGAATGGGAAGGAGTTTGATATCACATCTCAAGCTATAGGAAGGGTCTCAGGTTTGGAAGGGGAAGGATTTGGATCTCACATCTCATGTTTTAGGACGGGTCTCAGGTTTGGTATTAGAAGCATTGAGATATCACATCTCATGGTATAGGAAGGGTCTCAGGATTGGAATGGGAAGGAGTTGGATATCACATCTCAAGCTATCACAGGATTGGAATGGGAAGGAGTTTGATAGCACATCTCAAGCTATAGGAAGGGTCTCAGGTTTGGAAAGGGAAGGATTTGGATTTCACATCTCATGTTATAGGATGGTTCTCATGTTTGGTTTTAGAAGCATTGAGATATCACACCACATGCTATCTGAAGGGTCTCAGGTTTGGAAAGGGAAGGATTTGGATTTCACATATGTTATTGGATGGTTCTCAGGTTTGGTTTTAGAAGCATTAAGATATCACATCTCATGCTATAGGAAGGGTCTCAGGTTTGGAATGGGAAGGAGTTGGATACACATCTCATGTTATAGGAAGGATCTCAGGTTTGGTATTAGAAGCATTGTGATATCACATATCATGCTATAGGAAGGGTCTCAGGATTGGAATGGGACGGAGTTGGATATCACATCTCATGCTAAAGGAAAGATCTCAGGGTTGGAAGGGGAAGGATTTGGATCTCACATCTCATGTTTTAGGACGGGTGTCAGGTTTGGTATTAGAAGCATTGAGATATCACATCTCATGCTACAGGAAGGGTCTCAGGATTGGAATCGGAAGGAGTTGGATACCACTTCTCATGCTATAGGAAGGGTCTCAGGTTTGGTATAAGCATTGAGATATCCCATCTAATGCTATAGGAAGGGTCTCAGCATTGGAATCGGAAGGAGTTGTATTTGACATCTCATGCCATAGGAAGGGTCTCAGGTTTGGTATAAGCATTGAGATATCACATCTCTGCTATCGGAAGGGTCTCAGGATTGGAATGGGAAGGAGTTGTATTTGACATCTCATGCCATAGGAAGGGTCTCAGGTTTGGTATAAGCATTGAGATATCACATCTCTGCTATCGGAAGGGTCTCGGGATTGGAATGGGAAGGAGTTGGATATCACATCTCATGCTAAAGGGAGGGTCTCAGGTTTGGAAGGGGAAGGATTTGGATATCACATCTCATGCTATCGGAAGGATCTCAGGTTTGATATTATAGGCATTGAGATATCACATCTCATGCTATCAGAAGGGTCTCAGGATTGGAATGGGAAGGAGTCGGATATCACATCTCATGCTAAAGGGAGGGTCTCAGGTTTGGTATTAGAAGCATTGAGATATCACATCTCATGTTATAGGAAGAATCTCAGGTTTGGTATTAGAGGCATTGAGATATCACATCTCATGCTATCAGAACGGTCTCAGGATTGGAATGGGAAGGAGTCGGATATCACATCTCATGCTAAAGGGAGGGTCTCAGGTTTGGTATTAGAAGCATTGAGATATCACATCTCATGTTATAGGAGGAATCTCAGGTTTGGTATTAGAGGCATTGAGCTATCACATCTCATGCTATAGGAAGGGTCTCAGGATTGGAATGGGAAGGAGTTGGATATCACATCTCATGCTAAAGGAAGGGTCTCAGTTTTGGTAGAAGCATTGAGATATCACATCTCATGGTATAGGAAGGGTCTCAGGATTGGAATGGGAAGGAGTTGGATATCACATCTCATCCAATAGGAAGGATCTCAGGATTGGAATGAGAAAGATTTGGATGTCACATCTCTTGCTATAGGAAGGGTCTCAGGTTGTTTATTAGAAACATTGAGATATCACATCTCATGCTATAGGAAGGGTTTCAGGATTGGAATGGGAAGGAGTTGGATATCCCTTCTCATGCTATAGGAAGGGTCTCAGGTTGGAATGGGAAGGAGTTGGATATTACATCTCATGTTATAGGAAAGGTCTCAGGATTGGAATGGGAAGGATTTGGATATCACATCTCTTGCTATAGGAAGGGTCTCAGGTTTTTTATTAGAAACATTGAGATATCACATCTCATGCTATAGGAAGGGTTTCAGGATTGGAATGGGAAGGATTTGGATATCACATCTCATGCTAAAGGAAGGGTGTCAGGTTTGGAAGGGGAAGGATTTGGATATCATATCTCATGCTAAAGGAAGGGACTCAAGTTTGATAGAAGCATTGAGATATCACATCTCATGCTATAGGAAGGGTCTCAGGATTGGAAGGGGAAGGATTTGGATCTCACATCTCATGTTTTAGGACGGGTCTCAGGTTTGGTATTAGAAGCATTGAGATATCACATCTCATGGTATAGGAAGGGTCTCAGGATTGGAATGGGAAGGAGTTGGATATCACATCTCAAGCTATCCCAGGATTGGAATGGGAAGGAGTTTGATAGCACATCTCAAGCTATAGGAAGGGTCTCAGGTTTGGAAAGGGAAGGATTTGGATTTCACATCTCATGTTATAGGATGGTTCTCATGTTTGGTTTTAGAAGCATTGAGATATCACACCACATGCTATCTAAAGGGTCTCAGGTTTGGAAAGGGAAGGATTTGGATTTCACATATGTTATTGGATGGTTCTCAGGTTTGGTTTTAGAAGCATTAAGATATCACATCTCATGCTATAGGAAGGGTCTCAGGTTTGGAATGGGAAGGAGTTGGATACACATCTCATGTTATAGGAAGGATCTCAGGTTTGGTATTAGAAGCATTGTGATATCACATATCATGCTATAGGAAGGGTCTCAGGATTGGAATGGGACGGAGTTGGATATCACATCTCATGCTAAAGGAAAGATCTCTAGGTTTGGAAGGGGAAGGATTTGGATCTCACATCTCATGTTTTAGGACGGGTGTCAGGTTTGGTATTAGAAGCATTGAGATATCACATCTCATGGTATAGGAAGGGTCTCAGGATTGGAATGGGAAGGAGTTGGATATCACATCTCAAGCTATCTCAGGTTTGGAATGGGAAGGAGTTTGATATCACATCTCATGTTATCGGAAGGGTCTCAGGTTTGGAATGGGAAGGAGTTGGATATCACATCTCATGTTATAGGAAGGATCTCAGGTTTGGTATTAGAAGCATTGAGATATCACATCTCATGCTATAGGAAGGGTCACAGGATTGGAATGGGAAGGAGTTTGATAGCACATCTCAAGCTATAGGAAGGGTCTCAGGTTTGGAAAGGGAAGGATTTGGATTTCACATCTCATGTTATAGGATGGTTCTCATGTTTGGTTTTAGAATCATTGAGATATCACACCACATGCTATCTGAAGGGTCTCAGGTTTGGAAAGGGAAGGATTTGGATTTCACATATGTTATTGGATGGTTCTCAGGTTTGGTTTTAGAAGCATTAAGATGTCACATCTCATGCTATAGGAAGGGTCTCAGGTTTGGAATGGGAAGGAGTTGGATACACATCTCATGCTAAAGGAAAGATCTCAGGTTTGGAAGGGGAAGGATTTGGATCTCACATCTCATGTTTTAGGACGGGTGTCAGGTTTGGTATTAGAAGCATTGAGATATCACATCTCATGGTATAGGAAGGGTCTCAGGATTGGAATGGGAAGGAGTTTGATATCGCATCTCATGTTATCGGAAGGGTCTCAGGTTTGGAATGGGAAGGAGTTGGATATCACATCTCATGTTATAGGAAGGATCTCGGGCTTGGTATTAGAAGCATTGAGATATCACATCTCATGCTATAGGAAGGGTCACAGGATTGGAATGGGAAGGAGTTTGATAGCACATCTCAAGCTATAGGAAGGGTCTCAGGTTTGGAAAGGGAAGGATTTGGATTTCACATCTCATGTTATAGGAAGGATCTCGGGCTTGGTATTAGAAGCATTGAGATATCACATCTCATGCTATAGGAAGGGTCACAGGATTGGAATGAGAAGGAGTTGGATATCACATCTCAAGCTATCTCAGGATTGGAATCGGAAGGAGTTGGATACCACTTCTCATGCTATAGGAAGGGTCTCAGGTTTGATATAAGCATTGAGATATCCCATCTCATGCTATAGGAAGGGTCTCAGCATTGGAATCGGAAGGAGTTGTATTTGACATCTCATGCCATAGGAAGGGTCTCAGGTTTGGTATAAGCATTGAGATATCACATCTCTGCTATCGGAAGGGTCTCAGGATTGGAATGGGAAGGAGTTGGATATAACATCTCATGCTAAAGGGAGGGTCTCAGGTTTGGAAGGGGAAGGATTTGGATATCACATCTCATGTTATAGGAAGGATCTCAGGCTTGGTATTAGAAGCATTGAGATATCACATCTCATGCTAGCGGAAGGATCTCAGGTTTGGTATTATAGGCATTGAGATATCACATCTCATGCTATCAGAAGGGTCTCAGGATTGGAATGGGAAGGAGTCGGATATCACATCTCATGCTAAAGGGAGGGTCTCAGGTTTGGTATTAGAAGCATTGAGATATCACATCTCATGTTATAGGAAGAATCTCAGGTTTGGTATTAGAGGCATTGAGATATCACATCTCATGCTATCAGAAGGGTCTCAGGATTGGAATGGGAAGGAGTCGGATATCAAATCTCATGCTAAAGGGAGGGTCTCAGGTTTGGTATTAGAAGCATTGAGATATCACATCTCATGTTGTAGGAGGAATCTCAGGTTTGGTATTAGAGGCATTGAGCTATCACATCTCAAGCTATAGGAAGGGTCTCAGGATTGGAATGGGAAGGAGTTGGATATCACATCTCATGCTAAAGGAAGGGTCTCAGTTTTGGTAGAAGCATTGAGATATCACATCTCATGGTATAGGAAGGGTCTCAGGATTGGAATGGGAAGGAGTTGGATATCACATCTCATCCAATAGGAAGGATCTCAGGATTGGAATGGGAAAGATTTGGATGTCACATCTCTTGCTATAGGAAGGGTCTCAGGTTGTTTATTAGAAACATTGAGATATCACATCTCATGCTATAGGAAGGGTCTCAGGATTGGAATGGGAAGGAGTTGGATATCACATCTCATGCTAAAGGAAGGGTCTCAGTTTTGGTAGAAGCATTGAGATATCACATCTCATGGTATAGGAAGGGTCTCAGGATTGGAATGGGAAGGAGTTGGATATCACATCTCATCCAATAGGAAGGATCTCAGGATTGGAATGGGAAAGATTTGGATATCCCTTCTCATGCTATAGGAAGGGTCTCAGGTTGGAATGGGAAGGAGTTGGATATCACATCTCATGTTATAGGAAGGGTCTCAGAATTGGAATGGGAAGGATTTGGATATCACATCTCTTGCTATAGGAAGGGTCTCAGGTTTTTTATTAGAAACATTGAGATATCACATCTCATGCTATAGGAAGGGTTTCAGGATTGGAATGGGAAGGATTTGGATATCACATCTCATGCTAAAGGAAGGGTGTCAGGTTTGGAAGGGGAAGGATTTGGATATCATATCTCATGCTAAAGGAAGGGACTCAAGTTTGATAGAAGCATTGAGATATCACATCTCATGCTATAGGAAGGGTCTCAGGATTGGAAGGGGAAGGATTTGGATCTCACATCTCATGTTTTAGGACGGATCTCAGGTTTGGTATTAGAAGCATTGAGATATCACATCTCATGGTATAGGAAGGGTCTCAGGATTGGAATGGGAAGGAGTTGGATATCACATCTCAAGCTATCACAGGATTGGGATGGGAAGGAGTTTGATAGCACATCTCAAGCTATAGGAAGGGTCTCAGGTTTGGAAAGGGAAGGATTTGGATTTCACATCTCATGTTATAGGATGGTTCTCATGTTTGGTTTTAGAAGCATTGAGATATCACACCACATGCTATCTGAAGGGTCTCAGGTTTGGAAAGGGAAGGATTTGGATTTCACATATGTTATTGGATGGTTCTCAGGTTTGGTTTTAGAAGCATTAAGATATCACATCTCATGCTATAGGAAGGGTCACAGGTTTGGAATGGGAAGGAGTTGGATACACATCTCATGTTATAGGAAGGATCTCAGGTTTGGTATTAGAAGCATTGTGATATCACATATCATGCTATAGGAAGGGTCTCAGGATTGGAATGGGACGGAGTTGGATATCACATCTCATGCTAAAGGAAAGATCTCTAGGTTTGGAAGGGGAAGGATTTGGATCTCACATCTCATGTTTTAGGACGGGTGTCAGGTTTGGTATTAGAAGCATGGAGATATCACATCTCATGGTATAGGAAGGGTCTCAGGATTGGAATGGGAAGGAGTTGGATATCACATCTCAAGCTATCTCAGGATTGGAATGGGAAGGAGTTTGATATCACATCTCATGTTATCGGAAGGGTCTCAGGTTTGGAATGGGAAGGAGTTGGATATCACATCTCATGTTATAGGAAGGATCTCAGGTTTAGTATTAGAAGCATTGAGATATCACATCTCATGCTATAGGAAGGGCCACAGGATTGGAATGGGAAGGAGTTTGATAGCACATCTCAAGCTATAGGAAGGGTCTCAGGTTTGGAAAGGGAAGGATTTGGTTTTCACATCTCATGTTATAGGATGGTTCTCATGTTTGGTTTTAGAAGCATTGAGATATCACACCACATGCTATCTGAAGGGTCTCAGGTTTGGAAAGGGAAGGATTTGGATTTCACATATGTTATTGGATGGTTCTCAGGTTTGGTTTTAGAAGCATTAAGATGTCACATCTCATGCTATAGGAAGGGTCTCAGGTTTGGAATGGGAAGGAGTTGGATACACATCTCATGCTAAAGGAATGATCTCAGGTTTGGAAGGTGAAGGATTTGGATCTCACATCTCATGTTTTAGGACGGGTGTCAGGTTTGGTATTAGAAGCATTGAGATATCACATCTCATGGTATAGGAAGGGTCTCAGGATTGGAATGGGAAGGAGTTGGATATCACATCTCAAGCTATCTCAGGATTGGAATGGGAAGGAGTTTGATATCACATCTCATGTTATCGGAAGGGTCTCAGGTTTGGAATGGGAAGGAGTTGGATATCACATCTCATGTTATAGGAAGGATCTCAGGTTTAGTATTAGAAGCATTGAGATATCACATCTCATGCTATAGGAAGGGCCACAGGATTGGAATGGGAAGGAGTTTGATAGCACATCTCAAGCTATAGGAAGGGTCTCAGGTTTGGAAAGGGAAGGATTTGGATTTCACATCTCATGTTATAGGATGGTTCTCATGTTTGGTTTTAGAAGCATTGAGATATCACACCACATGCTATCTGAAGGGTCTCAGGTTTGGACAGGGAAGGATTTGGATTTCACATATGTTATTGGATGGTTCTCAGGTTTGGTTTTAGAAGCATTAAGATGTCACATCTCATGCTATAGGAAGGGTCTCAGGTTTGGAATGGGAAGGAGTTGGATAAACATCTCATGCTAAAGGAAAGATCTCAGGTTTGGAAGGGGAAGGATTTGGATCTCACATCTCATGTTTTAGGACGGGTGTCAGGTTTGGTATTAGAAGCATTGAGATATCACATCTCATGGTATAGGAAGGGTCTCAGGATTGGAATGGGAAGGAGTTGGATATCACATCTCATGCTAAAGGGAGGGTCTCAGGTTTGGAAGGGGAAGGATTTGGATATCACATCTCATGCTAAAGGAAGGGTCTCAGTTTTGGTAGAAGCATTGAGATATCACATCTCATGGTATAGGAAGGGTCTCAGGATTGGAATGGGAAGGAGTTGGATATCACATCTCATCCAATAGGAAGGATCTCAGGATTGGAATGGGAAAGATTTGGATATCCCTTCTCATGCTATAGGAAGGGTCTCAGGTTGGAATGGGAAGGAGTTGGATATCACATCTCATGTTATAGGAAGGGTCTCAGAATTGGAATGGGAAGGATTTGGATATCACATCTCTTGCTATAGGAAGGGTCTCAGGTTTTTTATTAGAAACATTGAGATATCACATCTCATGCTATAGGAAGGGTTTCAGGATTGGAATGGGAAGGATTTGGATATCACATCTCATGCTAAAGGAAGGGTGTCAGGTTTGGAAGGGGAAGGATTTGGATATCATATCTCATGCTAAAGGAAGGGACTCAAGTTTGATAGAAGCATTGAGATATCACATCTCATGCTATAGGAAGGGTCTCAGGATTGGAAGGGGAAGGATTTGGATCTCACATCTCATGTTTTAGGACGGGTCTCAGGATTGGAATTAGAAGCATTGAGATATCACATCTCATGGTATAGGAAGGGTCTCAGGATTGGAATGGGAAGGAGTTGGATATCACATCTCAAGCTATCACAGGATTGGGATGGGAAGGAGTTTGATAGCACATCTCAAGCTATAGGAAGGGTCTCAGGTTTGGAAAGGGAAGGATTTGGATTTCACATCTCATGTTATAGGATGGTTCTCATGTTTGGTTTTAGAAGCATTGAGATATCACACCACAAGCTATCTGAAGGGTCTCAGGTTTGGAAAGGGAAGGATTTGGATTTCACATATGTTATTGGATGGTTCTCAGGTTTGGTTTTAGAAGCATTAAGATATCACATCTCATGCTATAGGAAGGGTCACAGGTTTGGAATGGGAAGGAGTTGGATACACATCTCATGTTATAGGAAGGATCTCAGGTTTGGTATTAGAAGCATTGTGATATCACATATCATGCTATAGGAAGGGTCTCAGGATTGGAATGGGACGGAGTTGGATATCACATCTCATGCTAAAGGAAAGATCTCTAGGTTTGGAAGGGGAAGGATTTGGATCTCACATCTCATGTTTTAGGACGGGTGTCAGGTTTGGTATTAGAAGCATGGAGATATCACATCTCATGGTATAGGAAGGGTCTCAGGATTGGAATGGGAAGGAGTTGGATATCACATCTCAAGCTATCTCAGGATTGGAATGGGAAGGAGTTTGATATCACATCTCATGTTATCGGAAGGGTCTCAGGTTTGGAATGGGAAGGAGTTGGATATCACATCTCATGTTATAGGAAGGATCTCAGGTTTAGTATTAGAAGCATTGAGATATCACATCTCATGCTATAGGAAGGGCCACAGGATTGGAATGGGAAGGAGTTTGATAGCACATCTCAAGCTATAGGAAGGGTCTCAGGTTTGGAAAGGGAAGGATTTGGATTTCACATCTCATGTTATAGGATGGTTCTCATGTTTGGTTTTAGAAGCATTGAGATATCACACCACATGCTATCTGAAGGGTCTCAGGTTTGGAAAGGGAAGGATTTGGATTTCACATATGTTATTGGATGGTTCTCAGGTTTGGTTTTAGAAGCATTAAGATGTCACATCTCATGCTATAGGAAGGGTCTCAGGTTTGGAATGGGAAGGAGTTGGATACACATCTCATGCTAAAGGAAAGATCTCAGGTTTGGAAGGGGAAGGATTTGGATCTCACATCTCATGTTTTAGGACGGGTGTCAGGTTTGGTATTAGAAGCATTGAGATATCACATCTCATGGTATAGGAAGGGTCTCAGGATTGGAATGGGAAGGAGTTGGATATCACATCTCATGCTAAAGGGAGGGTCTCAGGTTTGGAAGGGGAAGGATTTGGATATCACATCTCATGTTATAGGAAGGATCTCAGGTTTGGTATTAGAAGCATTGAGATATCACATCTCATGCTATCGGAAGGATCTCAGGTTTGGTATTAGAGGCATTGAGATATCACATCTCATGCTATCAGAAGGGTCTCGGGATTGGAATGGGAAGGAGTCAGATATCACTTCTCATGCTAAAGGGAGGGTCTCAGGTTTGGTATTAGAAGCATTGAGATATCACATCTCATGTTATAGGAAGAATCTCAGGTTTGGTATTAGAGGCATTGAGATATCACATCTCATGCTATCAGAAGGGTCTCAGGATTGGAATGGGAAGGAGTCGGATATCACATCTCATGCTAAAGGGAGGGTCTCAGGTTTGGTATTAGAAGCCTTGAGATATCACATCTCATGTTATAGGAAGAATCTCAGGTTTGGTATTAGAGGCATTGAGATATCACATCTCATGCTATAGGAAGGGTCTCAGGATTGGAATGGGAAGGAGTTGGATATCACATCTCATGCTAAAGGAAGGGTCTCAGTTTTGGTAGAAGCATTGAGATATCACATTGCATGGTATAGGAAGGGTCTCAGGATTGGAATGGGAAGGAGTTGGATATCACATCTCATCCAATAGGAAGGATCTCAGGATTGGAATGGGAAAGATTTGGATGTCACATCTCTTGCTATAGGAAGGGTCTCAGGTTGTTTATTAGAAACATTGAGATATCACATCTCATGCTATAGGAAGGGTTTCAGGATTGGAATGGGAAGGAGTTGGATATCCCTTCTCATGCTATAGGAAGGGTCTCAGGTTGGAATGGGAAGGAGTTGGATATCACATCTCATGTTATAGGAAGGGTCTCAGGATTGGAATGGGAAGGATTTGGATATCACATCTCTTGCTAAAGGAAGGGTCTCAGGTTTTTTATTAGAAACATTGAGATATCACATCTCATGCTATAGGAAGGGTTTCAGGATTGGAATGGGAAGGATTTGGATATCACATCTCATGCTAAAGGAAGGGTGTCAGGTTTGGAAGGGGAAGGATTTGGATATCATATCTCATGCTAAAGTAAGGGACTCAAGTTTGATAGAAGCATTGAGATATCACATCTCATGCTATAGGAAGGGTCTCAGGATTGGAATGGGAAGGAGTTGGATATCACATCTCATGCCATAGGAAGGGTCTCAGGTTTGGTATTAGAAGCTTTGAGATATCACATCTCATGCTATAGGAAGGGTCTCAGGATTGGAATGGGAAGGAGTTGGATATCACATCTCATGCTAAAGGAAGGGACTCAAGTTTGATAGAAGCATTGAGCTATCACATCTCATGCTATAGGAAGGGTCTCAGGATTGGAATGGGAAGGAGTTGGATATCACATCTCATGCCATAGGAAGGGTCTCAGGTTTGGTATAAGCATTGAGATATCACATCTCTGCTATCGGAAGGGTCTCAGGATAGGAATGGGAAGGACTTAGATATCACATCTCATGCTATAGGGAGGGTCTCAGTTTTGATATTAGAAGCATTGAGATATCACATTTCATGCTATTGGAAGGGTCTCAGGATTGGAATGGGAAGGAGTTGGATATCACATCTCAAGCTATCTCAGGATTGGAATGGGAAGGAGTTTGATATCACATCTCAAGCTATAGGAAGGGTCTCAGGTTTGGAAGGGGAAGGATTTGGATCTCACATCTCATGTTTTAGGACGGGTCTCGGGTTTGGTATTAGAAGCATTGAGATATCACATCTCATGGTATAGGAAGGGTCTCAGGTTTTTTATTAGAAACATTGAGATATCACATCTCATGCTATAGGAAGGGTTTCAGGATTGGAATGGGAAGGATTTGGATATCACATCTCATGCTAAAGGAAGGGTGTCAGGTTTGGAAGGGGAAGGATTTGGATATCATATCTCATGCTAAAGGAAGGGACTCAAGTTTGATAGAAGCATTGAGATATCACATCTCATGCTATAGGAAGGGTCTCAGGATTGGAAGGGGAAGGATTTGGATCTCACATCTCATGTTTTAGGACGGGTCTCAGGTTTGGAATTAGAAGCATTGAGATATCACATCTCATGGTATAGGAAGGGTCTCAGGATTGGAATGGGAAGGAGTTGGATATCACATCTCAAGCTATCACAGGATTGGGATGGGAAGGAGTTTGATAGCACATCTCAAGCTATAGGAAGGGTCTCAGGTTTGGAAAGGGAAGGATTTGGATTTCACATCTCATGTTATAGGATGGTTCTCATGTTTGGTTTTAGAAGCATTGAGATATCACACCACATGCTATCTGAAGGGTCTCAGGTTTGGAAAGGGAAGGATTTGGATTTCACATATGTTATTGGATGGTTCTCAGGTTTGGTTTTAGAAGCATTAAGATATCACATCTCATGCTATAGGAAGGGTCACAGGTTTGGAATGGGAAGGAGTTGGATACACATCTCATGTTATAGGAAGGATCTCAGGTTTGGTATTAGAAGCATTGTGATATCACATATCATGCTATAGGAAGGGTCTCAGGATTGGAATGGGACGGAGTTGGATATCACATCTCATGCTAAAGGAAAGATCTCTAGGTTTGGAAGGGGAAGGATTTGGATCTCACATCTCATGTTTTAGGACGGGTGTCAGGTTTGGTATTAGAAGCATGGAGATATCACATCTCATGGTATAGGAAGGGTCTCAGGATTGGAATGGGAAGGAGTTGGATATCACATCTCAAGCTATCTCAGGATTGGAATGGGAAGGAGTTTGATATCACATCTCATGTTATCGGAAGGGTCTCAGGTTTGGAATGGGAAGGAGTTGGATATCACATCTCATGTTATAGGAAGGATCTCAGGTTTAGTATTAGAAGCATTGAGATATCACATCTCATGCTATAGGAAGGGCCACAGGATTGGAATGGGAAGGAGTTTGATAGCACATCTCAAGCTATAGGAAGGGTCTCAGGTTTGGAAAGGGAAGGATTTGGATTTCACATCTCATGTTATAGGATGGTTCTCATGTTTGGTTTTAGAAGCATTGAGATATCACACCACATGCTATCTGAAGGGTCTCAGGTTTGGAAAGGGAAGGATTTGGATTTCACATATGTTATTGGATGGTTCTCAGGTTTGGTTTTAGAAGCATTAAGATGTCACATCTCATGCTATAGGAAGGGTCTCAGGTTTGGAATGGGAAGGAGTTGGATACACATCTCATGCTAAAGGAAAGATCTCAGGTTTGGAAGGGGAAGGATTTGGATCTCACATCTCATGTTTTAGGACGGGTGTCAGGTTTGGTATTAGAAGCATTGAGATATCACATCTCATGGTATAGGAAGGGTCTCAGGATTGGAATGGGAAGGAGTTGGATATCACATCTCATGCTAAAGGGAGGGTCTCAGGTTTGGAAGGGGAAGGATTTGGATATCACATCTCATGTTATAGGAAGGATCTCAGGTTTGGTATTAGAAGCATTGAGATATCACATCTCATGCTATCGGAAGGATCTCAGGTTTGGTATTAGAGGCATTGAGATATCACATCTCATGCTATCAGAAGGGTCTCGGGATTGGAATGGGAAGGAGTCAGATATCACATCTCATGCTAAAGGGAGGGTCTCAGGTTTGGTATTAGAAGCATTGAGATATCACATCTCATGTTATAGGAAGAATCTCAGGTTTGGTATTAGAGGCATTGAGATATCACATCTCATGCTATCAGAAGGGTCTCAGGATTGGAATGGGAAGGAGTCGGATATCACATCTCATGCTAAAGGGAGGGTCTCAGGTTTGGTATTAGAAGCATTGAGATATCACATCTCATGTTATAGGAAGAATCTCAGGTTTGGTATTAGAGGCATTGAGATATCACATCTCATGCTATAGGAAGGGTCTCAGGATTGGAATGGGAAGGAGTTGGATATCACATCTCATGCTAAAGGAAGGGTCTCAGTTTTGGTAGAAGCATTGAGATATCACATCGCATGATATAGGAAGGGTCTCAGGATTGGAATGGGAAGGAGTTGGATATCACATCTCATCCAATAGGAAGGATCTCAGGATTGGAATGGGAAAGATTTGGATGTCACATCTCTTGCTATAGGAAGGGTCTCAGGTTGTTTATTAGAAACATTGAGATATCACATCTCATGCTATAGGAAGGGTTTCAGGATTGGAATGGGAAGGAGTTGGATATCCCTTCTCATGCTATAGGAAGGGTCTCAGGTTGGAATGGGAAGGAGTTGGATATCACATCTCATGTTATAGGAAGGGTCTCAGGATTGGAATGGGAAGGATTTGGATATCACATCTCTTGCTAAAGGAAGGGTCTCAGGTTTTTTATTAGAAACATTGAGATATCACATCTCATGCTATAGGAAGGGTTTCAGGATTGGAATGGGAAGGATTTGGATATCACATCTCATGCTAAAGGAAGGGTGTCAGGTTTGGAAGGGGAAGGATTTGGATATCATATCTCATGCTAAAGTAAGGGACTCAAGTTTGATAGAAGCATTGAGATATCACATCTCATGCTATAGGAAGGGTCTCAGGATTGGAATGGGAAGGAGTTGGATATCACATCTCATGCCATAGGAAGGGTCTCAGGTTTGGTATTAGAAGCTTTGAGATATCACATCTCATGGTATAGGAAGGGTCTCAGGATTGGAATGGGAAGGAGTTGGATATCACATCTCATGCTAAAGGGAGGGTCTCAGGTTTGGAAGGGGAAGGATTTGGATATCACATCTCATGTTATAGGAAGGATCTCAGGTTTGGTATTAGAAGCATTGAGATATCACATCTCATGCTATCGGAAGGATCTCAGGTTTGGTATTAGAGGCATTGAGATATCACATCTCATGCTATCAGAAGGGTCTCGGGATTGGAATGGGAAGGAGTCAGATATCACATCTCATGCTAAAGGGAGGGTCTCAGGTTTGGTATTAGAAGCATTGAGATATCACATCTCATGTTATAGGAAGAATCTCAGGTTTGGTATTAGAGGCATTGAGATATCACATCTCATGCTATCAGAAGGGTCTCAGGATTGGAATGGGAAGGAGTCGGATATCACATCTCATGCTAAAGGGAGGGTCTCAGGTTTGGTATTAGAAGCATTGAGATATCACATCTCATGTTATAGGAAGAATCTCAGGTTTGGTATTAGAGGCATTGAGATATCACATCTCATGCTATAGGAAGGGTCTCAGGATTGGAATGGGAAGGAGTTGGATATCACATCTCATGCTAAAGGAAGGGTCTCAGTTTTGGTAGAAGCATTGAGATATCACATCGCATGGTATAGGAAGGGTCTCAGGATTGGAATGGGAAGGAGTTGGATATCACATCTCATCCAATAGGAAGGATCTCAGGATTGGAATGGGAAAGATTTGGATGTCACATCTCTTGCTATAGGAAGGGTCTCAGGTTGTTTATTAGAAACATTGAGATATCACATCTCATGCTATAGGAAGGGTTTCAGGATTGGAATGGGAAGGAGTTGGATATCCCTTCTCATGCTATAGGAAGGGTCTCAGGTTGGAATGGGAAGGAGTTGGATATCACATCTCATGTTATAGGAAGGGTCTCAGGATTGGAATGGGAAGGATTTGGATATCACATCTCTTGCTAAAGGAAGGGTCTCAGGTTTTTTATTAGAAACATTGAGATATCACATCTCATGCTATAGGAAGGGTTTCAGGATTGGAATGGGAAGGATTTGGATATCACATCTCATGCTAAAGGAAGGGTGTCAGGTTTGGAAGGGGAAGGATTTGGATATCATATCTCATGCTAAAGTAAGGGACTCAAGTTTGATAGAAGCATTGAGATATCACATCTCATGCTATAGGAAGGGTCTCAGGATTGGAATGGGAAGGAGTTGGATATCACATCTCATGCCATAGGAAGGGTCTCAGGTTTGGTATTAGAAGCTTTGAGATATCACATCTCATGCTATAGGAAGGGTCTCAGGATTGGAATGGGAAGGAGTTGGATATCACATCTCATGCTAAAGGAAGGGACTCAAGTTTGATAGAAGCATTGAGCTATCACATCTCATGCTATAGGAAGGGTCTCAGGATTGGAATGGGAAGGAGTTGGATATCACATCTCATGCCATAGGAAGGGTCTCAGGTTTGGTATAAGCATTGAGATATCACATCTCTGCTATCGGAAGGGTCTCAGGATAGGAATGGGAAGGACTTAGATATCACATCTCATGCTATAGGGAGGGTCTCAGTTTTGATATTAGAAGCATTGAGATATCACATTTCATGCTATTGGAAGGGTCTCAGGATTGGAATGGGAAGGAGTTGGATATCACATCTCAAGCTATCTCAGGATTGGAATGGGAAGGAGTTTGATATCACATCTCAAGCTATAGGAAGGGTCTCAGGTTTGGAAGGGGAAGGATTTGGATCTCACATCTCATGTTTTAGGACGGGTCTCAGGTTTGGTATTAGAAGCATTGAGATATCACATCTCATGGTATAGGAAGGGTCTCAGGATTGGAATGGGAAGGAGTTTGATATCACATCTCAAGCTATCACAGGATTGGAATGGGAAGGAGTTTGATAGCACATCTCAAGCTATAGGAAGGGTCTCAGGTTTGTAAAGGGAAGGATTTGGATTTCACATCTCATGTTATAGGATGGTTCTCATGTTTGGTTTTAGAAGCATTGAGATATCACACCACATGCTATCTGAAGGGTCTCAGGTTTGGAAAGGGAAGGATTTGGATTTCACATATGTTATTGGATGGTTCTCAGGTTTGGTTTTAGAAGCATTAAGATATCACATCTCATGCTATAGGAAGGGTCTCAGGTTTGGAATGGGAAGGAGTTGGATACACATCTCATGTTATAGGAAGGATCTCAGGTTTGGTATTAGAAGCATTGTGATATCAAATATCATGCTATAGGAAGGGTCTCAGGATTGGAAGGGGAAGGATTTGGATCTCACATCTCATGTTTTAGGACGGGTGTCAGGTTTGGTATTAGAAGCATTGAGATATCACATCTCATGGTATAGGAAGGGTCTCAGGATTGGAATCGGAAGGAGTTGGATACCACTTCTCATGCTATAGGAAGGGTCTCAGGTTTGGTATAAGCATTGAGATATCCCATCTCATGCTATAGGAAGGGTCTCAGCATTGGAATCGGAAGGAGTTGTATTTGACATCTCATGCCATAGGAAGGGTCTCAGGTTTGGTATAAGCATTGAGATATCACATCTCTGCTATCGGAAGGGTCTCAGGATTGGAATGGGAAGGAGTTGGATATCACATCTCATGCTAAAGGGAGGGTCTCAGGTTTGGAAGGGGAAGGATTTGGATATCACATCTCATGTTATAGGAAGGATCTCAGGTTTGGTATTAGAAGCATTGAGATATCACATCTCATGCTATCGGAAGGATCTCAGGTTTGGTATTATAGGCATTGAGATATCACATCTCATGCTATCAGAAGGGTCTCAGGGTTGGAATGGGAAGGAGTCGGATATGACATCTCATGCTAAAGGGAGGGTGTCAGGTTTGGTATTAATAGCATTGAGATATCACATCTCATGTTATAGGAAGAATCTCAGGTTTGGTATTAGAGGCATTGAGATATCACATCTCATGCTATCAGAAGGGTCTCAGGATTGGAATGGGAAGGAGTCGGATATCACATCTCATGCTAAAGGGAGGGTCTCAGGTTTGGTATTAGAAGCATTGAGATATCACATCTCATGTTATAGGAAGAATCTCAGGTTTGGTATTAGAGGCATTGAGATATCACATCTCATGCTATAGGAAGGGTCTCAGAATTGGAATGGGAAGGAGTTGGATATCACATCTCATGCTAAAGGAAGGGTCTCAGTTTTGGTAGAAGCATTGAGATATCACATCTCATGGTATAGGAAGGGTCTCAGGATTGGAATGGGAAGGAGTTGGATATCACATCTCATCCAATAGGAAGGATCTCAGGATTGGAATGGGAAAGATTTAGATGTCACATCTCTTGCTATAGGAAGGGTCTCAGGTTTTTTTATTAGAAACATTGAGATATCACATCTCATGCTATAGGAAGGGTTTCAGGATTGGAATGGGAAGGAGTTGGATATCCCTTCTCATGCTATAGGAAGTGTCTCAGGTTGGAATCGGAAGGAGTTGGATATCACATCTCATATTATAGGAAGGGTCTCAGGATTGGAATGGGAAAGATTTGGATATCACATCTCTTGCTATAGGAAGTGTCTCAGGTTTTTTATTAGAAACATTGAGATATCACATCTCATGCTATAGGAAGGGTTTCAGGATTGGAATGGGAAGGAGTTGGATATCCCTTCTCATGCTATAGGAAGTGTCTCAGGTTGGAATCGGAAGGAGTTGGATATCACATCTCATATTATAGGAAGGGTCTCAGGATTGGAATGGGAAAGATTTGGATATCACATCTCTTGCTATAGGAAGTGTCTCAGGATTTTTATTAGAAACATTGAGATATCACATCTCATGCTATAGGAAGGGTTTCAGGATTGGAATGGGAAGGATTTGGATATCACATCTCATGCTAAAGGAAGGGTCTCAGGTTTGGAAGGGGAAGGATTTGGATATCATATCTCATGTTATAGGACGGGTCCCAGGTTTGGTATTAGAAGCTTTGAGATATCACATCTCATGCTATAGGAAGGGTCTCAGGATTGGAATGGGAAGGAGTTGGATATCACATCGCATGCTAAAGGAAGGGACTCAAGTTTGATAGAAGCATTGAGATATCACATCTCATGCTATAGGAAGGGTCTCAGGATTGGAATGGGAAGGAGTTGGATATCACATCTCATGCCATAGGAAGGGTCTCAGGTTTGGTATAAGCATTGAGATATCACATCTCTGCTATCGGAAGGGTCTCAGGATAGGAATGGGACGGACTTAGATATCACATCTCATGCTATAGGGAGGGTCTCAGTTTTGATATTAGAAGCATTGAGATATCACATTTCATGCTATCGGAAGGGTCTCAGGATTGGAATGGGAAGGAGTTGGATATCACATCTCAAGCTATCTCAGGATTGGAATGGGAAGGAGTTTGATATCACATCTCAAGCTATAGGAAGGGTCTCAGGTTTGATAAGGGAAGGATTTGGATTTCACATCTCATGTTATAGGATGGTTCTCATGTTTGGTTTTAGAAGCATTGAGATATCACATCTCATGCTATCGGAAGGGTCTCAGGTTTGGAAAGGGAAGGATTTGGATTTCACATATGTTATTGGATGGTTCTCAGGTTTGGTTTTAGAAGCATTAAGATATCACATCTCATGCTATAGGAAGGGTCTCAGGTTTGGAATGGGAAGGAGTTGGATACACATCTCATGTTATAGGAAGGATCTCAGGTTTGGTATTAGAAGCATTGTGATATCACATATCATGCTATAGGAAGGGTCTCAGGATTGGAATGGGAAGGAGTTGGATACACATCTCATGCTAAAGGAAAGATCTCAGGTTTGGAAGGGGAAGGATTTGGATCTCACATCTCATGTTTTAGGACGGGTGTCAGGTTTGGTATTAGAAGCATTGAGATATCACATCTCATGGTATAGGAAGGGTCTCAGGATTGGAATGGGAAGGAGTTGGATATCACATCTCATGCTAAAGGGAGGGTCTCAGGTTTGGAAGGGGAAGGATTTGGATATCACATCTCATGTTATAGGAAGGATCTCAGGTTTGGTATTAGAAGCATTGAGATATCACATCTCATGCTATCGGAAGGATCTCAGGTTTGGTATTAGAGGCATTGAGATATCACATCTCATGCTATCAGAAGGGTCTCGGGATTGGAATGGGAAGGAGTCAGATATCACATCTCATGCTAAAGGGAGGGTCTCAGGTTTGGTATTAGAAGCATTGAGATATCACATCTCATGTTATAGGAAGAATCTCAGGTTTGGTATTAGAGGCATTGAGATATCACATCTCATGCTATCAGAAGGGTCTCAGGATTGGAATGGGAAGGAGTCGGATATCACATCTCATGCTAAAGGGAGGGTCTCAGGTTTGGTATTAGAAGCATTGAGATATCACATCTCATGTTATAGGAAGAATCTCAGGTTTGGTATTAGAGGCATTGAGATATCACATCTCATGCTATAGGAAGGGTCTCAGGATTGGAATGGGAAGGAGTTGGATATCACATCTCATGCTAAAGGAAGGGTCTCAGTTTTGGTAGAAGCATTGAGATATCACATTGCATGGTATAGGAAGGGTCTCAGGATTGGAATGGGAAGGAGTTGGATATCACATCTCATCCAATAGGAAGGATCTCAGGATTGGAATGGGAAAGATTTGGATGTCACATCTCTTGCTATAGGAAGGGTCTCAGGTTGTTTATTAGAAACATTGAGATATCACATCTCATGCTATAGGAAGGGTTTCAGGATTGGAATGGGAAGGAGTTGGATATCCCTTCTCATGCTATAGGAAGGGTCTCAGGTTGGAATGGGAAGGAGTTGGATATCACATCTCATGTTATAGGAAGGGTCTCAGGATTGGAATGGGAAGGATTTGGATATCACATCTCTTGCTAAAGGAAGGGTCTCAGGTTTTTTATTAGAAACATTGAGATATCACATCTCATGCTATAGGAAGGGTTTCAGGATTGGAATGGGAAGGATTTGGATATCACATCTCATGCTAAAGGAAGGGTGTCAGGTTTGGAAGGGGAAGGATTTGGATATCATATCTCATGCTAAAGTAAGGGACTCAAGTTTGATAGAAGCATTGAGATATCACATCTCATGCTATAGGAAGGGTCTCAGGATTGGAATGGGAAGGAGTTGGATATCACATCTCATGCCATAGGAAGGGTCTCAGGTTTGGTATTAGAAGCTTTGAGATATCACATCTCATGCTATAGGAAGGGTCTCAGGATTGGAATGGGAAGGAGTTGGATATCACATCTCATGCTAAAGGAAGGGACTCAAGTTTGATAGAAGCATTGAGCTATCACATCTCATGCTATAGGAAGGGTCTCAGGATTGGAATGGGAAGGAGTTGGATATCACATCTCATGCCATAGGAAGGGTCTCAGGTTTGGTATAAGCATTGAGATATCACATCTCTGCTATCGGAAGGGTCTCAGGATAGGAATGGGAAGGACTTAGATATCACATCTCATGCTATAGGGAGGGTCTCAGTTTTGATATTAGAAGCATTGAGATATCACATTTCATGCTATTGGAAGGGTCTCAGGATTGGAATGGGAAGGAGTTGGATATCACATCTCAAGCTATCTCAGGATTGGAATGGGAAGGAGTTTGATATCACATCTCAAGCTATAGGAAGGGTCTCAGGTTTGGAAGGGGAAGGATTTGGATCTCACATCTCATGTTTTAGGACGGGTCTCGGGTTTGGTATTAGAAGCATTGAGATATCACATCTCATGGTATAGGAAGGGTCTCAGGTTTTTTATTAGAAACATTGAGATATCACATCTCATGCTATAGGAAGGGTTTCAGGATTGGAATGGGAAGGATTTGGATATCACATCTCATGCTAAAGGAAGGGTGTCAGGTTTGGAAGGGGAAGGATTTGGATATCATATCTCATGCTAAAGGAAGGGACTCAAGTTTGATAGAAGCATTGAGATATCACATCTCATGCTATAGGAAGGGTCTCAGGATTGGAAGGGGAAGGATTTGGATCTCACATCTCATGTTTTAGGACGGGTCTCAGGTTTGGAATTAGAAGCATTGAGATATCACATCTCATGGTATAGGAAGGGTCTCAGGATTGGAATGGGAAGGAGTTGGATATCACATCTCAAGCTATCACAGGATTGGGATGGGAAGGAGTTTGATAGCACATCTCAAGCTATAGGAAGGGTCTCAGGTTTGGAAAGGGAAGGATTTGGATTTCACATCTCATGTTATAGGATGGTTCTCATGTTTGGTTTTAGAAGCATTGAGATATCACACCACATGCTATCTGAAGGGTCTCAGGTTTGGAAAGGGAAGGATTTGGATTTCACATATGTTATTGGATGGTTCTCAGGTTTGGTTTTAGAAGCATTAAGATATCACATCTCATGCTATAGGAAGGGTCACAGGTTTGGAATGGGAAGGAGTTGGATACACATCTCATGTTATAGGAAGGATCTCAGGTTTGGTATTAGAAGCATTGTGATATCACATATCATGCTATAGGAAGGGTCTCAGGATTGGAATGGGACGGAGTTGGATATCACATCTCATGCTAAAGGAAAGATCTCTAGGTTTGGAAGGGGAAGGATTTGGATCTCACATCTCATGTTTTAGGACGGGTGTCAGGTTTGGTATTAGAAGCATGGAGATATCACATCTCATGGTATAGGAAGGGTCTCAGGATTGGAATGGGAAGGAGTTGGATATCACATCTCAAGCTATCTCAGGATTGGAATGGGAAGGAGTTTGATATCACATCTCATGTTATCGGAAGGGTCTCAGGTTTGGAATGGGAAGGAGTTGGATATCACATCTCATGTTATAGGAAGGATCTCAGGTTTAGTATTAGAAGCATTGAGATATCACATCTCATGCTATAGTAAGGGCCACAGGATTGGAATGGGAAGGAGTTTGATAGCACATCTCAAGCTATAGGAAGGGTCTCAGGTTTGGAAAGGGAAGGATTTGGATTTCACATCTCATGTTATAGGATGGTTCTCATGTTTGGTTTTAGAAGCATTGAGATATCACACCACATGCTATCTGAAGGGTCTCAGGTTTGGAAAGGGAAGGATTTGGATTTCACATATGTTATTGGATGGTTCTCAGGTTTGGTTTTAGAAGCATTAAGATGTCACATCTCATGCTATAGGAAGGGTCTCAGGTTTGGAATGGGAAGGAGTTGGATACACATCTCATGCTAAAGGAAAGATCTCAGGTTTGGAAGGGGAAGGATTTGGATCTCACATCTCATGTTTTAGGACGGGTGTCAGGTTTGGTATTAGAAGCATTGAGATATCACATCTCATGGTATAGGAAGGGTCTCAGGATTGGAATGGGAAGGAGTTGGATATCACATCTCATGCTAAAGGGAGGGTCTCAGGTTTGGAAGGGGAAGGATTTGGATATCACATCTCATGTTATAGGAAGGATCTCAGGTTTGGTATTAGAAGCATTGAGATATCACATCTCATGCTATCGGAAGGATCTCAGGTTTGGTATTAGAGGCATTGAGATATCACATCTCATGCTATCAGAAGGGTCTCGGGATTGGAATGGGAAGGAGTCAGATATCACATCTCATGCTAAAGGGAGGGTCTCAGGTTTGGTATTAGAAGCATTGAGATATCACATCTCATGTTATAGGAAGAATCTCAGGTTTGGTATTAGAGGCATTGAGATATCACATCTCATGCTATCAGAAGGGTCTCAGGATTGGAATGGGAAGGAGTCGGATATCACATCTCATGCTAAAGGGAGGGTCTCAGGTTTGGTATTAGAAGCATTGAGATATCACATCTCATGTTATAGGAAGAATCTCAGGTTTGGTATTAGAGGCATTGAGATATCACATCTCATGCTATAGGAAGGGTCTCAGGATTGGAATGGGAAGGAGTTGGATATCACATCTCATGCTAAAGGAAGGGTCTCAGTTTTGGTAGAAGCATTGAGATATCACATCGCATGATATAGGAAGGGTCTCAGGATTGGAATGGGAAGGAGTTGGATATCACATCTCATCCAATAGGAAGGATCTCAGGATTGGAATGGGAAAGATTTGGATGTCACATCTCTTGCTATAGGAAGGGTCTCAGGTTGTTTATTAGAAACATTGAGATATCACATCTCATGCTATAGGAAGGGTTTCAGGATTGGAATGGGAAGGAGTTGGATATCCCTTCTCATGCTATAGGAAGGGTCTCAGGTTGGAATGGGAAGGAGTTGGATATCACATCTCATGTTATAGGAAGGGTCTCAGGATTGGAATGGGAAGGATTTGGATATCACATCTCTTGCTAAAGGAAGGGTCTCAGGTTTTTTATTAGAAACATTGAGATATCACATCTCATGCTATAGGAAGGGTTTCAGGATTGGAATGGGAAGGATTTGGATATCACATCTCATGCTAAAGGAAGGGTGTCAGGTTTGGAAGGGGAAGGATTTGGATATCATATCTCATGCTAAAGTAAGGGACTCAAGTTTGATAGAAGCATTGAGATATCACATCTCATGCTATAGGAAGGGTCTCAGGATTGGAATGGGAAGGAGTTGGATATCACATCTCATGCCATAGGAAGGGTCTCAGGTTTGGTATTAGAAGCTTTGAGATATCACATCTCATGGTATAGGAAGGGTCTCAGGATTGGAATGGGAAGGAGTTGGATATCACATCTCATGCTAAAGGGAGGGTCTCAGGTTTGGAAGGGGAAGGATTTGGATATCACATCTCATGTTATAGGAAGGATCTCAGGTTTGGTATTAGAAGCATTGAGATATCACATCTCATGCTATCGGAAGGATCTCAGGTTTGGTATTAGAGGCATTGAGATATCACATCTCATGCTATCAGAAGGGTCTCGGGATTGGAATGGGAAGGAGTCAGATATCACATCTCATGCTAAAGGGAGGGTCTCAGGTTTGGTATTAGAAGCATTGAGATATCACATCTCATGTTATAGGAAGAATCTCAGGTTTGGTATTAGAGGCATTGAGATATCATATCTCATGCTATCAGAAGGGTCTCAGGATTGGAATGGGAAGGAGTCGGATATCACATCTCATGCTAAAGGGAGGGTCTCAGGTTTGGTATTAGAAGCATTGAGATATCACATCTCATGTTATAGGAAGAATCTCAGGTTTGGTATTAGAGGCATTGAGATATCACATCTCATGCTATAGGAAGGGTCTCAGGATTGGAATGGGAAGGAGTTGGATATCACATCTCATGCTAAAGGAAGGGTCTCAGTTTTGGTAGAAGCATTGAGATATCACATCGCATGGTATAGGAAGGGTCTCAGGATTGGAATGGGAAGGAGTTGGATATCACATCTCATCCAATAGGAAGGATCTCAGGATTGGAATGGTGAAAGATTTGGATGTCACATCTCTTGCTATAGGAAGGGTCTCAGGTTGTTTATTAGAAACATTGAGATATCACATCTCATGCTATAGGAAGGGTTTCAGGATTGGAATGGGAAGGAGTTGGATATCCCTTCTCATGCTATAGGAAGGGTCTCAGGTTGGAATGGGAAGGAGTTGGATATCACATCTCATGTTATAGGAAGGGTCTCAGGATTGGAATGGGAAGGATTTGGATATCACATCTCTTGCTAAAGGAAGGGTCTCAGGTTTTTTATTAGAAACATTGAGATATCACATCTCATGCTATAGGAAGGGTTTCAGGATTGGAATGGGAAGGATTTGGATATCACATCTCATGCTAAAGGAAGGGTGTCAGGTTTGGAAGGGGAAGGATTTGGATATCATATCTCATGCTAAAGTAAGGGACTCAAGCTTGATAGAAGCATTGAGATATCACATCTCATGCTATAGGAAGGGTCTCAGGATTGGAATGGGAAGGAGTTGGATATCACATCTCATGCCATAGGAAGGGTCTCAGGTTTGGTATTAGAAGCTTTGAGATATCACATCTCATGCTATAGGAAGGGTCTCAGGATTGGAATGGGAAGGAGTTGGATATCACATCTCATGCTAAAGGAAGGGACTCAAGTTTGATAGAAGCATTGAGCTATCACATCTCATGCTATAGGAAGGGTCTCAGGATTGGAATGGGAAGGAGTTGGATATCACATCTCATGCCATAGGAAGGGTCTCAGGTTTGGTATAAGCATTGAGATATCACATCTCTGCTATCGGAAGGGTCTCAGGATAGGAATGGGAAGGACTTAGATATCACATCTCATGCTATAGGGAGGGTCTCAGTTTTGATATTAGAAGCATTGAGATATCACATTTCATGCTATTGGAAGGGTCTCAGGATTGGAATGGGAAGGAGTTGGATATCACATCTCAAGCTATCTCAGGATTGGAATGGGAAGGAGTTTGATATCACATCTCAAGCTATAGGAAGGGTCTCAGGTTTGGAAGGGGAAGGATTTGGATCTCACATCTCATGTTTTAGGACGGGTCTCAGGTTTGGTATTAGAAGCATTGAGATATCACATCTCATGGTATAGGAAGGGTCTCAGGATTGGAATGGGAAGGAGTTTGATATCACATCTCAAGCTATCACAGGATTGGAATGGGAAGGAGTTTGATAGCACATCTCAAGCTATAGGAAGGGTCTCAGGTTTGTAAAGGGAAGGATTTGGATTTCACATCTCATGTTATAGGATGGTTCTCATGTTTGGTTTTAGAAGCATTGAGATATCACACCACATGCTATCTGAAGGGTCTCAGGTTTGGAAAGGGAAGGATTTGGATTTCACATATGTTATTGGATGGTTCTCAGGTTTGGTTTTAGAAGCATTAAGATATCACATCTCATGCTATAGGAAGGGTCTCAGGTTTGGAATGGGAAGGAGTTGGATACACATCTCATGTTATAGGAAGGATCTCAGGTTTGGTATTAGAAGCATTGTGATATCAAATATCATGCTATAGGAAGGGTCTCAGGATTGGAAGGGGAAGGATTTGGATCTCACATCTCATGTTTTAGGACGGGTGTCAGGTTTGGTATTAGAAGCATTGAGATATCACATCTCATGGTATAGGAAGGGTCTCAGGATTGGAATCGGAAGGAGTTGAATATCACATCTCAAGCTATCTCAGGATTGGAATGGGAAGGAGTTTGATATCACATCTCATGCTATCGGAAGGGTCTCAGGTTTGGAATGGGAAGGAGTTGGATATCACATCTCATGTTATAGGAAGGATCTCAGGTTTGATATTAGAAGCATTGAGATATCACATCTCACGCTATAGGAAGGGTCTCAGGATTGGAATCGGAAGGAGTTGGATACCACTTCTCATGCTATAGGAAGGGTCTCAGGTTTGGTATAAGCATTGAGATATCCCATCTCATGCTATAGGAAGGGTCTCAGCATTGGAATCGGAAGGAGTTGTATTTGACATCTCATGCCATAGGAAGGGTCTCAGGTTTGGTATAAGCATTGAGATATCACATCTCTGCTATCGGAAGGGTCTCAGGATTGGAATGGGAAGGAGTTGGATATCACATCTCATGCTAAAGGGAGGGTCTCAGGTTTGGAAGGGGAAGGATTTGGATATCACATCTCATGTTATAGGAAGGATCTCAGGTTTGGTATTAGAAGCATTGAGATATCACATCTCATGCTATCGGAAGGATCTCAGGTTTGGTATTATAGGCATTGAGATATCACATCTCATGCTATCAGAAGGGTCTCAGGGTTGGAATGGGAAGGAGTCGGATATGACATCTCATGCTAAAGGGAGGGTCTCAGGTTTGGTATTAATAGCATTGAGATATCACATCTCATGTTATAGGAAGAATCTCAGGTTTGGTATTAGAGGCATTGAGATATCACATCTCATGCTATCAGAAGGGTCTCAGGATTGGAATGGGAAGGAGTCGGATATCACATCTCATGCTAAAGGGAGGGTCTCAGGTTTGGTATTAGAAGCATTGAGATATCACATCTCATGTTATAGGAAGAATCTCAGGTTTGGTATTAGAGGCATTGAGATATCACATCTCATGCTATAGGAAGGGTCTCAGAATTGGAATGGGAAGGAGTTGGATATCACATCTCATGCTAAAGGAAGGGTCTCAGTTTTGGTAGAAGCATTGAGATATCACATCTCATGGTATAGGAAGGGTCTCAGGATTGGAATGGGAAGGAGTTGGATATCACATCTCATCCAATAGGAAGGATCTCAGGATTGGAATGGGAAAGATTTAGATGTCACATCTCTTGCTATAGGAAGGGTCTCAGGTTTTTTTATTAGAAACATTGAGATATCACATCTCATGCTATAGGAAGGGTTTCAGGATTGGAATGGGAAGGAGTTGGATATCCCTTCTCATGCTATAGGAAGTGTCTCAGGTTGGAATCGGAAGGAGTTGGATATCACATCTCATATTATAGGAAGGGTCTCAGGATTGGAATGGGAAAGATTTGGATATCACATCTCTTGCTATAGGAAGTGTCTCAGGTTTTTTATTAGAAACATTGAGATATCACATCTCATGCTATAGGAAGGGTTTCAGGATTGGAATGGGAAGGAGTTGGATATCCCTTCTCATGCTATAGGAAGTGTCTCAGGTTGGAATCGGAAGGAGTTGGATATCACATCTCATATTATAGGAAGGGTCTCAGGATTGGAATGGGAAAGATTTGGATATCACATCTCTTGCTATAGGAAGTGTCTCAGGTTTTTTATTAGAAACATTGAGATATCACATCTCATGCTATAGGAAGGGTTTCAGGATTGGAATGGGAAGGATTTGGATATCACATCTCATGCTAAAGGAAGGGTCTCAGGTTTGGAAGGGGAAGGATTTGGATATCATATCTCATGTTATAGGACGGGTCCCAGGTTTGGTATTAGAAGCTTTGAGATATCACATCTCATGCTATAGGAAGGGTCTCAGGATTGGAATGGGAAGGAGTTGGATATCACATCGCATGCTAAAGGAAGGGACTCAAGTTTGATAGAAGCATTGAGATATCACATCTCATGCTATAGGAAGGGTCTCAGGATTGGAATGGGAAGGAGTTGGATATCACATCTCATGCCATAGGAAGGGTCTCAGGTTTGGTATAAGCATTGAGATATCACATCTCTGCTATCGGAAGGGTCTCAGGATAGGAATGGGACGGACTTAGATATCACATCTCATGCTATAGGGAGGGTCTCAGTTTTGATATTAGAAGCATTGAGATATCACATTTCATGCTATCGGAAGGGTCTCAGGATTGGAATGGGAAGGAGTTGGATATCACATCTCAAGCTATCTCAGGATTGGAATGGGAAGGAGTTTGATATCACATCTCAAGCTATAGGAAGGGTCTCAGGTTTGATAAGGGAAGGATTTGGATTTCACATCTCATGTTATAGGATGGTTCTCATGTTTGGTTTTAGAAGCATTGAGATATCACATCTCATGCTATCGGAAGGGTCTCAGGTTTGGAAAGGGAAGGATTTGGATTTCACATATGTTATTGGATGGTTCTCAGGTTTGGTTTTAGAAGCATTAAGATATCACATCTCATGCTATAGGAAGGGTCTCAGGTTTGGAATGGGAAGGAGTTGGATACACATCTCATGTTATAGGAAGGATCTCAGGTTTGGTATTAGAAGCATTGTGATATCACATATCATGCTATAGGAAGGGTCTCAGGATTGGAATGGGAAGGAGTTGGATATCACATCTCATGCTAAAGGAAAGATCTCAGGTTTGGAAAGGGAAGGATTTGGATCTCACATCTCATGTTTTAGGACGGGTGTCAGGTTTGGTATTAGAAGCATTGAGATATCACATCTCATGGTATAGGAAGGGTCTCAGGATTGGAATGGGAAGGAGTTGGATATCACATCTCAAGCTATCTCAGGATTGGAATGGGAAGGAGTTTGATATCACATCTCATGCTATCGGAAGGGTCTCAGGTTTGGAATGGGAAGGAGTTGGATATCACATCTCATGTTATAGGAAGGATCTCAGGTTTGGTATTAGAAGCATTGAGATATCACATCTCATGCTATAGGAAGGGTCTCAGGATTGGAATGGGAAGGAGTTGGATATCACATCTCATGCTATAGGAAGGGTCTCAGGTTTGGTATAAGCATTGAGATATCCCATCTCATGCTATAGGAAGGGTCTCAGCATTGGAATCGGAAGGAGTTGTATTTGACATCTCATGCTATAGGAAGGGTCTCAGGTTTGGTATAAGCATTGAGATATCACATCTCTGCTATCGGAAGGGTCTCAGGATTGGAATGGGAAGGAGTTGGATATCCCATCTCGTTATAGGAAGGGTCTCAGGTTTGGTATTAGAAGCATTGAGATATCACATCTCATGCTATAGGAAGGGTCTCAGGATTGGAATGGGAAGGACTTGAATATCACATCTCATGTTATAGCAAGGGTCCCAGGTTTGGTATTAGAAGCATTGAGATATCACATCTCATGCTATAGGAAGGGTCTCAGGATTGGAATGGGAAGGGCTTGGATAAGACATCTCATGATAAAGGAAGGGTCTAAGGTTTGGAAGGTGAAGGATTTGGATATCACATCTCATGTTATAGGACCGGTCTCAGGTTTGGTATTAGAAACATTGAGATATCAAGTCTCATGGTATAGGACGGGTCTCAGAATTGGAATGGGAAGGAGTTGGATATCACATCTCAAGCTATAGGAAGGGTCTCAGGATTGGAATGGGAAGGAGTTTGATATCACATCTCATGCCATGGTATGGGTCTCAGGTTTTGTAGAAGCATTGGGATATCACATCTCATGCTATCGGAAGGGTATCAGGATTGGATTTGGAAGGAGTTGGATATCCCATCTCATGCTATAGGAAGGTTCTCAGGTTGGAATGGGAAGGAGTTGGATATCACATCTCATGTTATAGGAAGGGTATCAGGATTGGAATGGGAAGGACTTGGATATCACATCTCATGCTATAGGAAGGCTATCAGGTTTGGAAGGGGAAGGAGTTGGATATCAACTTTCATGTTAGAGGTAGGATATCAGGTTTGGTATTAGAGGCATTGAGATATCACATCTCATGCTATCGGAAGGGTCTCAGTATTGGAATGGGAAGGAGTTGGATATCACATCTCATGCTAAAGGGAGGGTCTCAGGATTGGAAAGGGAAGTAGTTGGATGTCACATTTCATATTAGAGGAAGGATCTCAGGTTTGGTATTAGAAGCATTGAGATATCACATCTCATGCTATAGGAAGGGTCTCAGGATTGGAATGGGAAGGAGTTGGATATCACATCTCATGCTATAGGAAGGGTCTCAGGAATGGAATGGGAAGGAGTTTTATATGACATCTCATGCCATAGGAAGGATCTCAGGTTTGGTATTAGAAGCATTGAGACATCACATCTCATGTTATAGGAAGGGTCTCAGGATTGGAATGGGAAGGAGTTGGATATCACATCTCATGCTATAGGAAGGGTCTCAGGTTTCGTATAAGCATTGAGATGTCACATCTCATGCTATAGGAAGGGTCTCAGGTTTGGTATAAGCATTGAGATATCACATCTCTGCTATCGGAAGGGTCTCAGGATTGGAATGGGAAGGAGTTGGATATCCCATCTTATGTTATAGCAAGGGTCTCAGGTTTGGTATTAGAAGCATTGAGATATCACATCTCATGCTATAGGAAGGGTCTCAGGATTGGAATGGGAAGGACGTGAATATCACATCTCATGCTATAGGGAGGCTCTCACGTTTGGAAAGGGAAGGAGTTGGATATCACATTTCATGTTAGAGGTAGGATCTCAGGTTTGGTATTAGAGGCATTGAATATCACATCTCATGCTATCAGAAGGGTCTCAGGATTGGAATGGGAAGGAGTTGGATATCACATCTCATGCTAAAGGGAGGGTCTCAGGTTTGGAAGGGGAAGGATTTTGATATCACATCTCATGTTATAGGAAGGATCTCAGGTTTGGTATTAGAAGCATTGAGATATCACATCTTATGCTATCGGAAGAATCTCAGGTTTGGTATTAGAGGGATTGAGATATCACATCTCATGCTATCGGAAGGGTATCAGGATTGGATTTGGAAGTAGTTAGATATCCCATCTCATGCAATAGGAAGGGTCTCAGGTTGGAATGGGAAGGAGTTGGATATCACATCTCATGTTATAGGAAGGGTCTCAGGATTGGAATGGGAAATACTTCGATATCACATCTCATGCTATAGTTGGATATCACATTTCATGTTAGAGGTAGGATCTCAGGTTTGGTAGGAGGCATTGAGATATCACATCTCATGCTATCAGAAGGCTCTCAGGATTGAAATGGGAAGGAGTTGGATATCACATCTCATGCTAAAGGGAGGGTCTCAGGTTTGGAAGGGGAAGGATTTGGATATCACATCTCGTGTTATAGGAAGGGTCTCAGGATTGGAATGGGAAGGGGGTTTTTATGACATCTCATGCCATAGGAAGGATCTCAGGTTTGGTATTAGAAGCATTGAGACATCACATCTCATGTTATAGGAAGTGTCTCAGGATTGTAATGGGAAGGAGTTGGATATCACATCTGTTAAGACGGATTTCTGAACTCTGTCCTGGTGGCGCAGAAGTTCAGAAGGCCAACCTAATTACTTGGAACAGGGTAACCTCTGGACAAGCCAGACCAATCAAGGTAGCGATCGCGGCGGTCAAGACTAGGTCTCAAGAGGGGTGAGGGTGACTGAAAGCCCGCAATGAGCACACAAAGCAAGAGCGCTTACAAACTACTCCAAACAGTTGTTATATCAAAAATAGATACACATTTATTTTAAGGCCTTTAAAACAATGACCGTAGCGAGAAAATCACAATATCACAATATTAAACCAACACATCCCATATCAACACAATATATATACAAATACACAGTCGCAAGCGTTTAAAGCACGAAATATGTAGTCCACCTGAAAGGAAAGGAAAACAGGCAGTGCGATAACGCTTTAGACTCAGTTCGCCTTTAGAGGCACCTAACTAGATGGAAGTCCGAGCCCTGCGAAGAGTGGAGCCTTGTGCTCAAAATACCTGCCACGCCGGTGCCAACGGGCAAAAGGGGAAGCTCTTCGGAGGAAGTCAGGCAGTTCGGGTTAGTGCACAGCAGAAGGAGAACAGGTTCCGCAACTCAAGCGCAGCCTCCACAGCGGGCAGAAGCAGAGCGCGAGTACGGCCAAAAGGGTGCTGTTTTTACACAGCAGGGAAAAGCAATGGGATACTGCAGGAGGGCGACCAGATCCTAGCTAAACTACTCACCGGTCCCTGAAGCAAGCAGACCCAGGCTTCTCCACGTAGATTCAGCAGCTGGCAGGTTCAGAAGAGCAGGGAACGCCTCGTAGTCGTGTAGAGCAAAAAGACGTCCCAATCGACGAAACCAGCACAGTTTTGTTGCCGCAGCAGGACAACGGAGCGGCCGTGTGTATTTAAGCCAAATGTACACTCCTCCCTTCAGACTTGGGAACGCCAAGTGTACGAAGCGTGGGAGAGTGACCAGGACTCGAAATACAACACAACCTGGCGGCAGTTACAGAGCAGGACTCCCTTGTAAGCTGGTCAGTCAACTGGATGGCCCAGAGACGCTTCCGAAGGCTTACTTGGCAGGAGATGATGAAGTCGCCGGGAATAGCTGTTCCTGCTATTCCAAAGGTCGAAGCACCAGTACAGGCCTTCTGGTTCGATCAAAGGAGGAAAGGGTTTCACAGGACGACAGCAGTGCAAAGGAGGATTCCTTCAGCAGGTCACCAGCGATTCCTCGGTCCAGCCTCTTGGTTGCAGGATACTTGGCTCCTGTATTCCTTCGTTCGTGAGAACTCAGGAGATCGACATGGTAGTGGTGTTTCCAGCCCCCTCTTATCCACGGTTCCCTTCGCGCCAAAACGGAGGGGAGCCAATGGGAGATCCGCTCATCAACACACATACCATACGTGGACCAATCACGGACCACGGTGGTCCCAGGCATTCACACCACCCCAGACTCTCTGGCACCCAGGATGTGTATTGGGACCAGACATCCCAGCCCACACCCTGGAGGCACACAAACGACATGTAGAAGCCCGCGAAAGCAACCACGTTTCGCGGGAAAGTACATGCCCAAATAAGGAAGGCCCCGGGTCACCCGACCTGGGGAAGGTGAAGGGAGCAAGACGGTCAGTGGACAGGACAAAGGAGCCTCGTGGTCTGGCCATTTTGGGAGCCAGGCCACCATTTTGGGTTCAGTGCGAAAAACGTGCTCAGAACGCCAAAAGGAGCTCAAAATAAACAAAGCGATCGCTGCCACCATTCGAGTCCCTGAATGACTTGCACCGATCAAATACCATCCTAAAAGAGTATCTAGGGTCTGTAGAAGGCTAGAGACCCAAGAGAGCTGTAACTT